>NW_010232688.1:0-5726 GCF_000690775.1 Eurypyga helias | reverse complement strand
CTGCTGAACTCCTGCTTTTATGTATCTACTTGAAAGTTGCCGTTATGGACAAAATAGACTTAATTAGTCCTATAATTAATGGGTATTTTAGCAGACATAAGCTGCCACAAAATAAAAGATTACTTGTTTGAGGCCTTAGTCTAAGTGCTGTGCCAGTAGAGCATTACAAAAACCATTCAATACTACAAAATTCATTAAACATTAAAATTAAATTGCCCATATGCACTTGATGTAAAAGTCTTCACATCTAATTTGTACTAGTGGTACACATGCAAATAATCAGAGCTGGAGAAAACATTATCCTTTGCCTTCCTCTCTTCCTGCAGTAACTCAGTTCACACTGGAGGAGGGCAGATTAGTGGTAGCATTTTCCAGTTACTGTTTAATAATTCATTTAAATTAGATAAAGCAAGAATAAGGTTTTTCCTCCAGGTAGGACTCTGGGTATCCTGGTAAGATAAGGACCAGGCAAAGCAAGCAGTCACAAGAGAGCTTTCAGAGCACCAGACAAGTATTCTTTTTAAGACACCGAGGTATTTTTAGGGTCCAGACTCAGCTTGAGCTCCTGTGGGGGTGCAGCATCTGTAGATTAAGCTTTGAGAGCTCATGCTGAGCACATCAGAGGCTGCAGAAAACCAGCTGCAGAACATGCCACAGGCAAGCCCAAAGGCGGCGAGGAGGAGGGCAGAAGTGTCATGCTCCATCTTGGGGAGATTTAGCAAGACAGTGGGGTGGAAGCATGAGGTAGGTTGTTAAACACAGGGAAACAGAAGCAGCTAAAAAATTTCACAGCCATGATGGAGAGGAAATAACAATACGCTCAGTCCCCCAGTTCCGTTCTCCTCATGATCAGCTGTAATTAGAAATTATCAAAACTGTCATACCTCATGCAGATTTTCCGACAAGCGAGGAGATGCAGACCTCTAGTGTCAGGGTCCAGCCTTGATTTTGCTGATGAATTGTAAGCAGAAATATACCACAAGATGCAGAAAAGGCCCACCTGGTCTTCAATCCCTTCAGGGACGTGAAACCAATGAAAGTTTCCTTTCCATCATGTAAGAAGGTGATTACAATGGTAGAGAAGGAATGTGGGTGTGCTTGCCTTTGCTCAGTTCCTTTTTTCAGCTCAATTTTTGTTTTTTAGATGTCATATTAACTCCAGAGATGTGTCGTCTTCTCACATGGGCAAGGAAACAGAACCTTACCATTGCTTCCCCCCAAAAACTTCCTTTAATCACACTTGTGATTAAATTGTCACAGTTCTTCTTCAGTAATGCAAGGAAGCAAGAGACAAGCCCTCCAGAGATGGGGGAGTAGGGGAGCCTTGCGTTATTTACACAGATGAAAGACTGAGGCGTGCTAGTCTCGCACAACTGGCAAGTGGGTGGAGGGGGCACTCAACTCCACAGACAAATCTCTCTGACTAAGTTGGTGCCTCCTATCACAGCAGTGAAACTGGTTCTACGCTGTACAAGACACAAACACTCAGCCTGATCTCCAGCTGGCAGGTGAAGGTTCCCTGTGGGCCCACCAATCCAGATCCCACTGCTGCGTCTCACCTTTCGGATGCTCTTCCCCCCTCTCTGCCTAAGTGCAGAGGGCACCAGCTACGAGGAATTTAGAAATCTCACGTGATTGAAAACAGACAGAGTCTTTGGGTTTTATAGCAGATATAATTTAACAAAAAGTTAAAATATGTTTTTCTGACATATTTTTAAAAATAGTTGTAAAAATTATTTGCCCAAGTCAGGTTAAAATGATTTAAAAGCATAATTATTGTGAAGCACTCTTCAAAAGTGATATTTCAGAACATCATCATCGTTTCCATTAAAGCAAAGGTCATGGTTCTAACATGTTTTCAAATACAAACTTAACTCCAACACTGAGTGGCAACACTTACTGTTCAAAAATCCACACAAGTTCTAAAGTCTGTCCTAGCCCAATGCCACCTTCACTTTCTTGCACATTCTAAAACACATTAACACAGGACTAAGGGAATTAGACCCGGCAGAGAATAGAACAGAGAAACATTATCATAGGAGAAAGAAAACTGGGAGGAATTTCTATACGCAGAATTTTAGGCTCTGGTAACACTACCTATATTTGCTGCCTTTCTCACCAAATTGGCTACAGTAAAAAAGCCCAACCTCCCATTACCACCTGCTCAGATTGTACTCAAACTGTATTCAGACTACCTTTCCTTTAAGGACACTACATTTCAAATCAAGTTTTATCATTACAGTGTGTCCACTGTGAATTTTACCCAGAAACTTTTAGCCATCTCACAAGGAGTAATAAACAGAATGATTCCAAAGCTGATTTACTTACATTAATACAGAAAGAAAAGTAAGAACGTAAGAAAATAGGATGCAAGACAAGATTTAGTAACTGACTGCGTGTTAACAGAGCCCTTTAAATCAACATTTTGCTTTGTGCCTGCACAACCAAGACACCAGCAACACCCTCTGATACTATGTGTCTTCTAGCTGAGTTCCTTCATCAGCACTGACAGCCTTGATAAGGACTGTCCTTGCTTCCGTCACACTGAGTGATCTTGCTCAGTTACCTAATTTAATTACATTGATTTCTTCCTCTTGGCTTGCTGTTTGGACACAGTACCCAAAGCAGATTCTGAAATGCCCACTGATGTCTGAGGCAGGAGTAGCTTTCCAGACTGTGTTGGATACTTGGTTTTCATAAGGACTTTAAACAGAGGCTGGGACAACAAGTGTTTTAGTTGTTTTTTCATCCCCTTCAGCATCTTTTGCTTCTGGCTTTCTTCTTCTTCGCTAGGTTTCTTTCCTTGGGGCAGAAATCAAAGATACAGAACGTTACAACAAGAGGAGAACTTGCATTGGCCTCTTTCACCAGGCTTCTGTAGTGCTAGGGCTTTATGCCTGGCTCCTTTCAGGACCTGTAAAACAGGAAGCCCTCTCCCCCTCATATATAAAAAACAATGAGGTGCTCAGATTTAATACCATAGGAAAAGGAAGGGCATAGAAAAGATGGGAGACAGTTAATAGGGTCAGAGGCCTCAACTGGATAGAATAAATGAAATCATGGTTGCTGTAACGTAAATTGAAAGAACACTACTAAACCCTTTATAACAGTGTAAGAGGCATTTCAGTTATGGGAGGAATGACTGAGATTTTCATCATTCTCCAACAAGCTACGGAAGAATTGGAGACTAAATACATTTTAAAGCACGAATCTGGCAAGATTCGGGGTGGCAATTACAGAGTACTTCACTTGAGAGTCACAACTTACTTGGACTGGATGTGCTGTTTTGAAACTCATTTCAAACCACAGCACACTCAGATTATGTCAAAACAAGACAGCAGAGTGCTAATTATCTGAGAGCGCTCCTGAACAGTTTGGACAGAGACGATTAGTGTTTGCTCGTAAAGTGGTTGAGAGTAAGCTAGTCCAACCATGAATAAAGGAAAAAAACCCAATTAATCTGAACATGCTTTGAAATCAAGGCATCTATGTATTTCGCAGTGAAGAGGTTAGAGACAGCTTAAGCTGAAGTGACCCAGGCAGCCCTCCTCTTCAGCGTGCCTTCAAAGATCTGGTAGAAAATTATACCTTCAGCTCCCAACAATTGAAAAAACGTGGCATTTTACAGTGCATCTAAGCAGGGCAAAGCTTCATGGCATTGAACTAATAGGCACCTGTAGTGGCAGAGCCCTACATTCTCTCAGACAAAGCCTGCAGACCATTTCATTTTAAAAATACAAGAAATTATTTGCTGCTAAGACATCACCAAAAACCTCAGCGACTTGAATGTAAGTACTGGCCATTTAGGCCACACAACTCAACCTATGTAAGGCTTACAATTTTTGGTGCTTGCCAATGTTTCCTGGGTGTTCCCACAGAGCATTGTCAGGCTCCTGTCCTGCTGACTGACTGCAAGGGGGTGGAAGAGATGAGCAGAAGTGGAGAAACAGCCTTTGACACAGAGGGGACAAGACTCCAGTAGGACATACTGGGCTGTAAATAGTTCTTGTCCTATGTATGACACATGGACGCATCTGCAATTTGCCAGATTTGTCACACCTCACTCCCTCTGCTGCAGCACTATCCATTAAACAATCATCCTGAAAACATCATCAACACCACGTACTAACTAGCGACACTCCTTTCCTTCCCCTTCTGCCTTGCAGGTTTTAAGAGTTCCCTGCCACGCACTTCTGGTCACCAGTGCTATGGGACCAACTGAGCATACCCCTAATCAAGCATTTCTACTTGCCCATAAGCATGTCATCATCAAGATCAATCTCAAGAGCTTCTGCAGCTTGCTGGAGCCAGGAGTTGTGTTGCTTTGCTCGACTGTTGAAAAATTCTGCCTTCTCAATCTGCCGTGCCAAATTCATCCGCTCCTGCAACAAAAGTACATTGTAGACATTATGATCAGGGTTAAATGTGGGGCATTTGAGCAGAACCTATGTTTGAGAGCGTGCATTGCAATGCAACTGAAGTGCAGAGACCCTTTTGTTTCCTCCTGGTGTCCCAGCGGATGCCCCACATAATAAAGACATGTCATCACTGGCTAAAGTGTTTTCCTTCTTCAGATCCATGATAGAATCTGACTTCTGAAACTTCTCAACTACTAAACGTGCCTGAACGTTAACTCCTCATTCTTTAAACATACCATTACAGAGTCATCAAGGACAAATCATGATTCAGATACCAATCATTTCCAAGTTACATACGGACATAGTACAGCTGGAACTCAAAGTTACCAGTCTCAGCAATAAGCTGCTAGCTTCATCCCTCTCTGAAGCAGTAAGCTCCTGCAGGCCATATGGAAGGAGCTACTGCTGTTTTCAGAAATGCACTTCATTTGTTTAGGCACAGGACAAAATGCCCTTCTTCCCAGCTGCACACAGGTGGAACGAAGATGTCCAGCAAACCTAACCTGACCTGCAGCCTTCCAGCTGGGCCAAGCTGTCTTAACTAATTCATTATGGAAAGAAAATCTGCACTGACAGTAAATAATCATCAACTCAGTAGTAAGTTTGGAATGTGCCCGGGGTTGCACAAAAACCCTGTGCAGAACACCCTGTCCACCCCACTGAATAGTCTTATGCTACAGAGTAACAACACCAGCCAGAACCGCCAGCATAACTAAAACACAGAAAGAGAGGAAATTAAACTTAAAAGTCAATCACTTCTCCTTGGATCATTAAAAGAAATTTTAAATACTTTTTCTATCTCAGTAAAACTCGAGTCCTCTTTTGGTCTCTCGTCTACCCTCGTTCACCAGTTCTATTCCTCTCAAGAGTAAAATACCTTCAGACTTTTCCTGAACTTGAATGAAGGCATGCAGAACCGGGAAAGAAGCATGCCAAAGGGACAGACATAAAGAACCAGCAGCACTGTTAGTGCCAGCTACAATGGCTTTGTGATTAAGCCCAGGGCAAAGTGTAGATGAAACCTGACCATGTGAAGGGTCTAGGAGGCAAAAGTCCTGTAATTACTTACAAAGACATCTTTTCTGGGGAGAGAAGCACTGTTATGGATAGATTGTGAGATGGTGGCAGGAAAATGTAAGTGTGGAAACAATATTTATTTGCCCATTAATTGACAGAGCATGGTAAGAGCCAAGAACTACTCATCAAGAAACACAGAAGGGACCTCTGAAGAAACACTCTAAAAACAACAGATTTCTTTCAGTAACCAGAAACATTTGGCAGGTGGAGGGGGGTGGAGGGAAACGGGGG
>NW_010232687.1:57997-60895 GCF_000690775.1 Eurypyga helias | reverse complement strand
CAGCTTGGTGTCGTTGGTAAACTTGTGAGGGTGTACTTGATCTCATAATCCATGTCCCTGAGGAAGATGTTAAACAGCACCGGTCCCAACACCGACCCCTGAGGAACGCTGCTTGTTACTGGTCTCCACTCAGACATCGAGCCATTGACCACCACCCTCTGAGTGCGGCCATCCAGCCAGTTCATTCATCGAGTGGTCCATCTGTCAAATCCATGTCTCTCCAGTTTAGAGACAAGGATGTCATGCGGGACAGTACTGAAGGCTTTGCATGCTGTGTGGATGACTGTATTAGTCACCAGCTCAGAATTCTCTCATTTCTACAAATTTTTTCTTTCAGTAAAACTTTAAGGTCACTTTCCAGTGGGACAGGATTAAGTAGGCAGAGGTCAAGTTATTGATTCTTTAAAGATGACAAGAGTCCAAGTAAACGTAAAATTTAATACCTCTTCTGTATTAAATGCTTAAACAACCTATGGGAAGAGGATGATCTTTATTTACGAACATCACTAATTTTATCAGTTGTTTAACATGATACCTAAACTTAAATTCAGTGCTAAGTTTTTATCCATTCTTTACATGGATATTCCTGGTTCTACCTCAATTATATTTCAAACTTAAGAATTGTCTTTCATTTAATCCATTTGCTTATGTAGTACTTATGCACCAAGTAGATATTTTTGGGTAATTTTTGTGGGTTGTGGTGCTACATCTACTGGCTGAAATAAAGCCATACAAGTTTGGAAATGGCATTTCTTTGCCTTCCAGTATTAGCTTTTCCCATATAGTCATCAGTGATGATATGCCATCTGTTACACTAGTGAAGATTGAAATTATCCGGGAACGTTTTATAGACCAACATTTCCTACAATACCAGTACAACTTGTCCTTGAATATTCATTCATTCCTTCTACTACACAAAAGACCATTTCATGAGCTTCTGCATAAGTATCAGTTATATTATAAGCTAATGGTTTAATAACTTTCAAATAGCTGTTATTTGCCTGATAAAATAGAGATCCTGCATCTGATGATACATTAAGTGTACACATGCACTTTATAGACTGGAGTAATTTGGTAGTGTTCACATTCCCCAGAGACTTTGGAAATGTTACATTTTCTAGGTACTGTGGAAACTCATAGGAAACGAGCACAATCCATGGCACAATCAGCAGTGGAAAGCTGGCAAAATGTATTTTACTCTAGTAAAACCTGTCAGTAGATTTCCTGAACTGAAAGGCAATTTGAATACTCCTGTATCTTAGGAAAAAACAAGTATTTAGAATTTTGGCAAAACCAGAATGAGAGCAAGTGGCCTGGATTGTATTTTTCAATCTGTTATTTGGTTTGTTTAACAAATTATCTAAACTCTGTGTAATAATTAGTTCTTAAAAATTTATTAATGTCATTAGTATGCTATTGAAAAACTACTTTCTCCTATCACATTTTCACTATACCATCTCCCTCTGTGCGTCTGCTCAGACACTGTCTTCCTATTATTGCCAGTTATCAGATCTCAAACACAAATTCAGGTTATGGCAGATTAACCTCACAGTGCTGATGGATCGGTCTGTGTCCATCGTTCATGATACAAGGCTGTGCAACTTAACCTAAAGCATAATGCAAGAGTTATTTCTTTGCAATGGGAGAAGTGAAGACTCTCTGCATCATCCCTTACTGACAGCTTCTGAAATTCAGCAAACAATCTTTCTTAGGACTACGTAACTGAACCATAGGTCTGAGCTCTCATTCATGGTCAAAAAAACTCCCATCTATGCATGGACCCACCCTGTGTTACCAAAGTTTCTAAATGTTACAATAACTTAAATAATGATATCAGCACTGAGATGTTTTTTTCTGTTTCTCTAAATATTTGCTTTTACAAATCAAGTTGCGACATTTATGTCAAAGGTCAATGAATTATTAGCATGTAGTAATCTTTACCTTACTGCAAGCTGATCATCTGACATGCTTTTGTCTATCTTATAGGTAATGTTAAAATGCTCAGGGTTATATAACTTTCCAAAATTTGACTGAATTAACACAGTAGTCTGTATATATTCCTCTTATTTAAAAAAATGCAAAATTGATATTTAATATAGAAATTTGCATTAAGAATACAGTTTGTGAATATTTAGTAATTCCAGCTGAATAAATACCATTTTACCAGCACATTTCAGAGGCCTCATTTGCAGTTACAGTCTGTTGATCAATACATATTTTCTGTTTTATTTAGAAAATGTAATAAGTACAGAATCTCATCAGAAACTACAGTGGCTTCCTTTTTTGCTTTTAAATGTGTGTGGGGGGGAAAGAATAAGTATGTATACTGATTACACAAACATGATTGTGTTACATTATGTAGGTGACAGTTTTCAGTGTTTCCTTATCATAGTATCAAAGGGATTTCGGTAATACCAAAACTGTAGTAATCTCTTTTCAGATAAAAGTATCACTATCTCACCCAAGAACAGTAGTATAGGCATTCAAAATTAAGACCTCTAAGTATCTTAAGATTCATGGATATTCTATAAGAATTCCTGAACTCACAGGTCATCATATTTAGCAGGTATCATAGAATGGTAGGAAACTTAAAGATCATCTAGTTCCAACCCCCTTGCCATGGGCCAGGGACACCTCATCCAGCCTGGCCTTGAATAATTCCAGGGATGGGGCATCCACAGCTTCTCTGAGCAACCTGTTTCAGTGCTTTACCACCCTCTCTGGGAAGAACTTCTTCCTGATATCTAATGTAAACCTCCCCACTTTCAATTTAAACCTGTTACCACTTGTCCTGTCAGTACAGACCCTTGTAAAAAGTACCACACACACACACACCCCCTGCAGCTACCTTTCAGGTACTGGAAGGGGCTATAAGGTCTCCCCGGAGCCTTCTCTTCT
>NW_010232687.1:36457-57716 GCF_000690775.1 Eurypyga helias | reverse complement strand
ATGTTCAGCTTTTTGTGCACCAGTACCCTCAAGTCCTTCTCCTCAGGGGTTGCTCTCTATCCATTCTCTGCCTAGCCTGTACTTGTGTAGATATGCCCTAATTATGTTAAAAAATCTTTACAGTAAATTTTGTGTGAAAATTTATGGCTTATATAAACAGATTAGTCCTTTTGTCTTTATTATCTTTAGCATCCTATTTGTTGAAATGAAATTGTGTGGTTATAAAACATTGCACGTGCATCATTCACAAGAACATAATTTGGGGTTTTTTTCTCATGAGATATCCTCAGCAAATGTATTTTTTGTCAATTTTATTGATAACTTTGTTTTTTGGATAAGACGGTGGTAGATAGTAGCTGTACAAAAGAGAAAGAAAACTGACCTCTGTCAAATAGCTCACCAAGAGGCTATTTGCTGCCCACAGTCTCCTCTGCTCCAACGTGCACTCTTCCCACAGTTCTTCAAGAACTGCTCCAGCATGAGTCTTTTCCCTAGGGTACAGTCCTTCAGGAACACACCACACCAGCACAGGTCCTGCATAGACCACCAGTTCTGCCAGGAGCCTGCTTTAGAGTGGGCTTTCCATGGGATGCAGCTTTCTTCAGGGCATGTCCACCTGCTGTAGCATGCAGTCTTGCATGGGCTGCCGTGTGGATATACACTGCACCATGAATCTCCTTGGGCTGCAGGGGAACAACATGCTTCAGCATGGTTATCTCCATGGCCTGCAGTGACGACTCTGCTTGGGTGAAGCACCTCCTCCCCCTCCTCCCATCTTTGTGTCTGCAGGGCTGTTTCTCACACTTTTTTTCCTCACTTTTCTTTTTCCTCTCTTTCTTCACCTGGAAACTGATTACTTTCCTCCAGGCCTCCCTTTCCAAATTGCTTGCATGCCTGAGAATCGTAGAGTGAGGACTAATTTTTTACCACATGGTCTCATCGATAGACTATTATACATAACATCTGATAACTTAGTCTAATAATAGATACTCCTTGAATTTCCGAACTTGTGTATTTGAGTAGGAAATGCTGTAAGCTGACGGAAAATAACCTATAGATTGCTTCTAGGGTTTTGGTTCTCGGTGATACTTTCCCTAATGACACAGTTTTTTGTGCTGCCATGTTGCAATCTCTGCTTTCCAACTTTTTTCAAACTGTAGAAGTAGCACATTTTTCCGTAATGATTTCCACCTAATTCGACTGATTATGTTCAGTGTAAACATATTTATTAATATTCATCCAAATGTATACATTTTAAAATTTAAATAGAGAAAATCTATTGGATTATTGCAATTAAATACAATAACATGAAAACAAATATTTCTATGCCCTCTCAGATACGTCCAGGTTAGCCCAGTTTTTCCTTTTTACTTTCTACTGTAGAGTTTTCCTGTTGTTTCTTTTTCTGCAATAAGCCCTAGAGAATTATCTGGGTTTGTAGCAAAGACTTTTTGGTCATAGTTAGCATTTTAAATCTGAGCAGAACAAGATCCCATACTGATACATGTTTGGAGCCCTGTGCTTATGCTAGAGTTTTCCCTTACTCATCCTTTGCAGGAGGACCTTTTGACCCCAATTTGCACCAAAGCTACAAATGCTTCACAACCATTTTAAAGATTTACAAAGCTAGGGTATTATCACTTGTGTCTCATACTCATTTATCCAAAGGAGCACTTTATAATAAGATTTACTTATGTAAAGTAAGATGTAATTGTATACTAAAATCATTCTGTTTAGTGGCTGGTTTATGTGAGGTCTGTACTAAATAAGAACATTGAACTTAATAGTCTTATTCCTGAGAATTTGCTTGGTCTGAATCCATCTGAGTCACCCATGTTAATGGCATCATAGCAGTGTTGGAGTAGATTCAGATCAGCAGCATTCTTAGAAATAAATTCACTAAATACAGTATTTATGAGTGAATCACAATTTCTAATTGCACAGTATATATGTAATTATTACTGTTGTAATATTTCTGTTAGAAACACTTGTTTACGGGTAGTTTTGTTACTGTTTATGGCCAACGCTAATATTTGTTTTCCTCTAATTTTTTTTCATATGATGATAACCTTTTGCAATTAATAACCATTTCTTTCATGTGATTTGCATCTTTAGTGGAAGTAATCTTGAATGGCTGATCATCGTGCTTTCTCTATAATTTTTCTTTCATACTCTTTTGTGAGTAAAAACCAATAATGGAAAGACATTCAGTTTTCTGTTTCATGTCTTAGTGGTTTTGGTGTATTTGATATCCTGTGTCATCTCATTACGTAACAAGTTTTAATGACATGCCAGCATTAATCAAATCGCAGTTCATAATTTCTAAAAATTTTTCTGAAACTTTCAAGAATACATTTTTCCTGAGACTTGACATGCTGTTAACAACCTGCATAAAACCTGCTACTATTTCTATTCTGAAAAAGTAACTGCTATGTCTGCAGATGAACATCAAATCGAAATAATGATTTAGGGTTTTTTTTCCCAAAATCAGTTTGTTGTGGCTTCCCTGGTGTTACACTAAGGTGTACAAACAATAAGTTCTTGTTTAAGTTATATAAGTTCTTATATAATTTCTCCCTTGTCATGGTTGAACCTTCTGGTAACCAAACACCATGTAGCTGATTGCTCACCCTCCCCGTCTGGTGGGATGGATGAGACAATTTGGACGGCAAACGTAAGAAAGCCCATGTGTTAATGCAAAAAATAAAAGAAAATTATAATTTCTATTTTTTTTTTCAATATAATGAGAAGGAAAACAACAAAAAGAGACAGAGAAAGGAAACACAGGAAAAACAAGGGATGCAACTGCTTCCCACCCGCCAACAAATGCCCAGCCAGACTTCAAGCAGTGATTGCTGCTCCCTGGCTAACTCCCCCTAGTTGGTATACTGAGCATGACATCATATGGTATAGAATATGCCTTTGGCCAGTTTGGGTCAGCTGTCCTGGCTGTGCCCCCTCCTACCTCCTTGTGCATCTCCTCACTAGCAGAACACGGGAAGCTGAAAAGTCCTTGACTTAGTATAAGCACCGCTTAGTATAAGCAACACCAAAACATCAGTGCGCTACCACATTTTTCTCATGCTAAATCCAAAACACAGCACTGTACCAGCTACTAGGGAAAAAAATTATCTCTATACCAGCCAAAAACAGGTCACTTGTGGAAAAATACATCCCTAACAAATTCAGGAATTTGCAGCATGCTAACATATATGTATAATGAGCTGCAGTTCTAAAAGAATTACAAGGTTTCCTATAAAAATCACTGAAGTCCAAGATGCTGCTGTAGCATTATTCTGATTCACTGGACATTAAGGCATATGCACATAGCAATACTCTGGAATTTTCTGCTGTCTCCAACAGGTGCATGGATAGAATACATTTACCTGAAGAGAATGAGAAATATTGTGAATATACCATCCATAATCCAGAAGGGAGCTTCCATCAGCTTCTACACGATGATGGCTGTTGTGACTAACAGCCCTTTCTCATCATCAAAGGTAGATTTTCAGACTAGGAATTGCTAGTCACTTACATTTAATAGACTTCTGGAATTTTATCATCATTTAGTATCAGCAAGTCAGGTTGCAGAAGTTCTTATCTTTCATGCTGCTTCAAGGAACAGTTTCATGAGCAATTATGATTGCTTCAATCTCACATATAAGTCTAAAGTATCTGAAATTTTTCTCTTGTGGATATCAACACAACCCAGAATCAGAAAGCTTCCTAAAAAAATTGTTAATCATTAAATTCTAGAGATGATTCTGCTAATCAGTATTTTTTTTTTTCTCCTTGAAAATTCAGTGATGTGTACTCGGAACATGACCAAGACAACATAATGAGTTGGCAGTTTTTGACAATTTGATATGAAGAAGGAAGAGCTAGGCATAAAACAGGTTCTTCCCCCTGTCCCACCCCTCCACCTCCCAATGTGAGGATCTTCCACCATGTACATCTGCAGCAACTCCTTTGAAGGAACTTGAAAAAGTCCTGCAGTTTTTACTCAAGTTATGTGCTCTCACAATGACTGTTCTTGTTTATTTTCACCATGTTTTACAAAAGAAACAGCACTCAGTTTTAAGCCACTGTTTCTTCATCTTGCTGTTGTTAACACATGAAGTGCACATCCGAAATAGCACTAAAGTACTCAAAGTGTCAGAAGACATATTTGGTATATATGTGACAAGCAAAACTGACCTGCAGTGCTGTAACTATGAACAGTAATGTCATTTTGATCACAAATAAACTTTAAATCTTATGAGAAAAACAAAGGTATTTAAACTTGTCTAGATTTTAAATGTAGGGACTTTTTGCTTGCAGTCTTGTACTTGGACTTCAAGGGATGAAGGAATTACTTTGTCAGCCAAATTATAAACTCTGTAGGAGGGAAAATAATCAACACAAAGTCACAGCTGCTCTACCCATCCAAGTAATATTACCAAAATCCAGCTACAAACGAGTCACCAATTTCTGCATCTATTCTCGCCTTCACTCTTGCTTTCAGCCAACTCAAAATGCACATTTTGGCAACCATACAACTTAATCTCATTTGATGCTACAGTTCCTCAGTGGGAGTTGGAGAAATGGCTGATAAATCAAACTCAACCACTAATCACAACATCCACCTCTCCCCAAGTACAGCTTTCTACAGTTGAAAAAGAATGAAAATTACTAAGCATCATAATCAGCTAACTCTCCCCTTCTGAGAAATTACAGTTTTTGAACCACAATGGCAGTGGAATTATGCAGATTGAACACTCCATGGTACCCGAATAAGTTATTCTGTCTCAAAGCTGTTCTTGTCTCTTTGTGGATGTTGTACTCTCATCACAACCCTGTTCTCTCTAGCAATCGTACCCTGAAAACTGCATACTTCCTATGCATGTGGAACCCTGGAAATACACTGTTATCATCATTCTGGTACTGGCTTGGGAGCTCTGGAACATGGTTTTGGAGCTGTGTGGTGACCAGTCAGGTCCACATAAGCCAATCAGGACTTTGGAAGTATTCACGTGTAGAACTACAAATCGTGTAGTAAAACATGAAACAAGAGCATGACAGAAAAGGTCAGTTAGTAGAATAGCATATATAGCATGACAAGATATAAATTTAGTTTTACAGAATCTGTAGAATTAGTCTGAAGTGATGAGATACCTCCTATTTTATAATTATTGTAGGATTTATTTGAGTTAAGCTACATACTCTCAGTAAGAACATTCCAAGTGCAGAAAGTCCTCACACTTTAGTGGGGTTTTTTTGTGGGTTTTCTTTTTTTTCCGGATACTTTTTGATATTTCAGAGTTGTCATTATGGATGATTTTACTTGGTGACTTGTATATAGAAGGTTTGGGTTTTTTTGATAATGACAGAGAACTAGACTGCTATCAGTATTCAAAATAAAAGGTGTTTTTTCTGGCAAATGTTAAATTCTTAATTTAAATAATGTGGGTTTTGTGTGGACAAAGTCACAGAGTCAGCTGTACCTCATTTGTACCTACGAAGTCTCTGCTCAAGATCTGTTACTTGTGTTTTAGCTTTGTGCTGCTGCTGAGGTTGCGGTGGGAAAAAACACCACCAAAACCCCCCAGACCCCACTTTTATTCACGAATTCTATGAAATTATCTGATTAAAAGGTTAAAAGTATTTTGTTCAGATTTCATTATGATTTTCAAAATACTGTAAAAATGTTACTTCTGAAGACTTTGTCTTCACCGTTTTAATGTTACACAATGGTCTCTATTGAAATTATTTTTCCAATGTCTTAGATTTTAAGCGCCTGTTCATTGATCTTTCTAAAGAAATATGTATATCTGTAAGGGACTGTGTTGACCATGTATGTTTTCAGACCTCACCGATTACTCATGCTCCTCAGTGATATGAAGTAATTCAGTGAATGCGCAGAAATCATGAGTATGAATCACAGAGACTATTCTGATCGTCCCAGTTTTTGTTTTAGTCTACTTTATACTCTATTAAGAAATAGAAGCATTTCAATTTAGGATAAAACACCATAGTATGTATTTTACATCTCTGCCACTATAACATTTGAAAGGAAAACAGCACATTCCAATTTAGTAGGTGTCCATTATTATTTCAGGAAGACTTGAGAGCTATTGACATTATATCTGTGTTTTGATTCATCACCAGTGGCAGCTCCAATGCTTTTTTCCTTGTGTGGATTCCTACTGAGGACTACTGGGCAAGTGCAGTGAACTGCATGTTCCCATGTGTGCTGCCTTTTCCTGTTTTGATGTGTTACGATGCCAGACACGGTGCTAACGTGCTTTTCATACTTAGTGCGGGAGGGAAATAAACCTCAAAGATTTTACCAAGGTTTATAAAGTTCTGGTAGTCGCAGACCTCAAGATTAGGGCTGCCCCTGTTTGCCACTGTACTTGCTGTTCAAAGATAAATAGGAAGACTGGCATTATGGATCAATGTAAATGCAAACTACTTCTTTGTCAGTATATTATGGGTTTGATAATGCCCTTTACAACAGTGGGAAAATATAACTAGCATGGCTTCAATTTTTGCCTCAGCCTAACAGTGCATATGATTTTTTTTGTCCCAGCGTCTTCGTTGTTCTTTGCCATAGTCAACTTCGGTGTTTCCGCTGTTTCTAATCTTTGTTCCTAGTTGTGCTTCAGCATGACTCTTCTGTTTGTGTGCTTTTTGTGTCATAGTATGTCCTTGAATTATTTACCCAGATCTCTTAACTGACTTATACAATAGAAAAATATAACATAGCCACACTAGTATTTTTTATGTCCTTGTGAAAATTCATCATACTACCCAACATTTTTCTTTTCCATGTGTTAAACTCTAGCATATTCTGTGAATATTCTCTAGACATAGGCAGACTGCTTCAAAATATTTTTTTATTTATGTATTTATTTACTTATTTATTAATGTGGTTTTCTTCTTCTGTATTTGCATTCTCATTTTCTTTCACGTATTTCTATGTTCAGGAATGTCAGCCTAACAGGTTATTTTTAGTCAGGTATTGCACCATGTCTGCAGAAAAATTAATGAAATTGTACACTAATCCATCTGCAGAATAGGACTAGGGAACAGAACTTCTTAAACTGTTTGTGAAGAAGCCACAGGACAAAAAGCATTCTGAACAATGAGGCAGAAAACATCTTATTATATTGTATATTACTTTATAAGCATACTATCTTTCAGAGAGATTATTGTAATCATTTTCAGACAATTTTGAAAAAATAGAAATTAACTTTAGTAAATAATGTATTTTTATTTGGGCCACATTTTCTTGCCTCTACAATTGTTACGTGTTTTATTTGGTTTTGCAGATCCCTCTCAGAATGCTTCTTACCATATATTTGATGATGATAATAATCAATGTGGTCATGAAAAAATCTTCTCTCCTTCAGGGTATTTATTAGGTTGTTTTTCTCCTAACTGTAAACCTAAGATGTATTACACCGTCCATACATGAGACCATAGGAAAGTTATTTTGAGTACAGACCAAATGTGTACATATCGAAGTATTGTTTTCCAGCAGTATTAGAAAATATTTAAATAAACTGAGAACAAGATTGAGAAATTATTGTAAAATATATTTTTAAAGGATCTTTGTGCTTATTTTCATTAATTTTTTTAACATCAATTAGCACTCATATCTTTGTGTTAGAATGTATGGAATAAATTGCAGTAAAATATACAATGAATTATAATACTTTTGCTTAGTACTGACCTGATGCAAAAATTTGGCTCCTCAGTTGTGTTTGTGATGTACAGTATGGAAGGGCAAAGAGAATACTTTGCTAGAAATACCTGTTTTCTACTACTACTTTCTGTTGTATAGAGCTACCTTAGTGCTTTAGGAGGGTGGCTCTTAATGAATCACTAATAGAGTATTTAGTACTCTATCTGTGATTCATAGTCACAGGTTGTTTTGGCATATGTCTTCTCACAGTTTCAAATGTGACTTTTCAGGAAAATAGTTGTAATCAAGGTAAAATCAGAAATAAAATTGCTGAAGTGTATATACATTTTAGGTGGGAATATTGTAGATTTATCATTGTATTACATACTTGATGTTTTAAAAAAGAAGCAAATAGTCCATACGTACATAATGCTGTTATTAACTATGTCATACAAAGTACTTTTATATATATGTATACACACATCAGAAATTAGAAAACTTTTTTTTTAAAGCAATTGCATTTTAATTCTCCCAAGAAATTCCTCCAAAAGATGACACTAAGTACTGTAGAATGTTTGCTAGTAACCTCAAAACTTTTATCCTTCCTTTTCTAAAGGAATAATGGAAATCAAATTTTCAGCATTAGAAATTACACAAAAGATAACTAATTGGTCTTAGTTACTAATTTTTATCAATCCAGAGGCTTTTAGGTTCACTCTAGCATTAGAATTTCATAACTTTATTTTATGTACCTATGCTGTTAGGTTTTCACAGGAAAGAAAATTCAGTATTCTTGGATTTTGACATGGGATCAGGATACTTTTCTTTCCATAGAAAATCTGATATACAAAATGCTTTATATGACTGCTTTATGTCAAATATTTTAAGAGCTAAATTGTGTGCATTTTTCCTGTATTCAGTGAAGAAACAATTGTACAGAGTTATAAGTGCAGACACTTAAATATCAGCTGCTGCTTGGTGAGTATTTAGTGTGCAAAGCAATAAACTTGAGTGTATGTATTTATAGGATTGGACATTAAAGTATGTGGTACAGTGAAATAGTTACTGGTTTTCCCTCACTTTTCCACCTTGCTCAATAATGAAGGTAGGTAAACATCAGTATTTTTTTATCAGCTTTTCTGTTCCCTCAAATGAAGAAGTGAAACACAAGTAAAGCAGCTTTCTGAAAGCGACAAAGCAAGTAAAGAGCAGAAGCAGATTAAAAATAACTTCTTTTTCCTCAGGTATACTACTCCATGGAGGTTGAAGTGTAAAGCAGTGGATTTTTAAAAAAATGTTTCATTTAGTTTTCCCTAATATTTTATACTGTTGAAATTCAAATGGTTTTAGGGGAGGGGCTAAATATAAAATTTATGTTCTAGAAAATCAGAAGCCAGCATCCTTTTTTTCCCTTGCCTTTTTCCATGCAAGGATATGGAAATGAAATCCAGAAAATTAAATTGTATTTTTGGATCATTGCTTTTTTTAGATTGTGAGGTTGTGACAAGAAAATGTGAATAATGAAAATAAATCTGTGACTGGATTTGCATTTTGATCGTTTTTTGTGGTGGGGGGGTTCTATTCCATTTCACAGTTACATTTTTAAGGACGAGAGATAATGCTAAGTGTAATCTAAGATACTATGATCTTACATCTATGCATTTTCATTAACTGCAGTGTCATAGTGAGACCTTAAACAAGTTTTGAGTATGTAGTTCATTATTCCAGTCACGAGTGGTTACATTTTGTGGTTTACCTTGACAATGTTCCTTTAAGCATGTACTTACTCCCTTGATTATAGTGCCTAGAAAGAACATATTTTTCTTTCTTTTTTTTTTTTTATTTTATTTTACAAATTTAGAAGTTGCTTAGCTGTCAGTCCGAAGTTCACTGTAGGCAAAGAGATGCTTTCAGTCATACTTATCAATGGTGTTTAATATATAAAACATATATACATACACATATATATAAAACCTTTCTTTTTCCTGAATCAATGTAAACAGAGCCCAGATGGCCGTATAGAAGTCAAAGGGCAGCATGGAAAATCGTCACTGCATATTAAAGATGTGAAGTTGTCAGATTCAGGGAGATATGACTGTGAAGCTGCAAGTAGAATTGGTGGGCACCAAAAGAGCATGTACCTTGATATTGAATGTAAGTTCTAATATTTTGTTTTCTCTTTTAAATTTGTTTTAAAAGACAAAAAGTACATTCTTAATGGAAGGTCAGTTTTTCCCTGGTAATTCATGTTTAAACTTGCATAATTTAAGAAAGTATGTCATTCTGTAGTTAGCGATACTGACTGCTGTGGAGGAAACCTGTCTTTTCTGAAGTTGACAAGACCCTTGTCGGTGATTTAAGCAGGACAGAATTTAATCTGAGATCATATTCTAGTGGTATTACCCCCTTACTTAACGCTAAGCTTAGTGACTTCATATCTTCAGGCTAGTGGAGACTGCTCTGGGTGAAAAGTTTTCAGTGGGATAATGTAAGGATCTATTTGAGAAACATCTCAGTCTTGGGCTTAACCTTCTAAGATTCAACCGTGTCTTCTGGTATTTTCCTAGTTCTCTGTTTTACTAATCCCCAACAAGTCTCTAGCCTTTCTCATAACCCCTTTTGGAGTTCTCAAGCTTGTGACAATGTCTTTTAGACAGGCTGCTTTATGGGCAGGCTGCCTTATTCAAAGCTCTTGAATTTTATCCAGGAGAAAAGGAGATTATTTTTTATTAGAGGAGTGTGATGCTATAGAAGCCAATCAGAGGATACAAATTTGGAATATATAAAAATTAACTGTCTCTTCAAATTGTTCTAATTCATGAAGCAAAGGTCTTCACAAAATGAAAGCAAACAAAAAATCCTTCTTTTATATTTCATCATTCTATTTTGCTAGATTTTCTACAAACATTTGTTCTTTATTTGCAATATAGCTTGAGTGAGCTGGTTTGAGATTGAGACTCTGAAAGGAAAAGTCTTTCCAGTGGGAAGGTAGAAGTTAGAATAGGACCTGTGGCACAGAAAGATAAGTAATGTTTGCAGCTGTGTGATTTCCTGAGGAGTTCTGAAAGTGACTTCAGCATACAGTTGTGTTTTCCATTTTTTTGGCAGACAAGCAATGCATTATGATGTAGGAAATAAGTGTGAAAGGAAAATCAGGAATGGTCAAACTGTAATTGGATGTTAGGAATGGAGAGATTTGCCAAGCCAGAAGAACTGAGAAATAAATATAGTATTTATTAATAGCTTTCATATAGATAGTCTTTGATAAATAAACATATGACGGGATATGAAACTCTGAAAATTATTATTATTCTGTTGGGAACATACTAATTAACTGTATTTTTTTCTTTATGGGTTCTCTGGTGTACTGATAATTATCTATTTTATATGTATATAGAGGGAAAAAACCCTGCAATTTCGGTAAAGTTCCAGTAAAATTTCTGTAAAATCCTATCCTACTCTACACAGAGTGATATGAAGTATATTGTTTGGTTTCAGTTCTATAGCCATTATGTGTTAAAATTAAATATTGATAATGAAATATTAATAATTTGTATTCAGAAGAGAGATAGGATGCACCACATTTTATGAAAAATGGGCAATTTACATTTAAGAATTTATTAGCAGCACAGAATTCATACTAAAGGGCATAACATCATCTCTGGATTGATACAATTATTATGGTCTAAGACACCTTTCACAGTGAAAGTTTTGGAACAGATACTAAGAATTTAAAAGTAGCATATTCTCATTATGCTATGGCAGACTTAACTTTGAATATGTGTGGGAACAATCAAATATAGTGTATGAGAAAATTGAATAGCATATTTGTTTAAGTCTGAATTTATGCTTTGCCAGACACTACCAATATGTTCCTTAAATGTCAGTGCAGCTAACAGACCCAGTGGAGACACAGAGCTCCCTGGTGTCACTGTCTCATCCATTTGCTTACTGACCCCTATCAGAGACTTAAACTGAAAGTAGGATTGCACAACAGCTTCTGTGCTTTATCCTTGTTCTCTGTTGAGTTCTTCAGCTCAGGAGGAGATTATCAGGTTTGATTCCAATTGGGCACACTTAACCCTGCCTTTTTTTCTCAAGCAAATGCTAGACAGACATGAATTGTAGGGAGCCCAGAGACATTTATAAGGATTTCTTCCTACAAAGTCATTTTTGTATTTAGTTATTTTTAGCTTTCCTTCCATTAAGTGTGAAAAATAAATCAAAATGACACAAAAAAGAAATATACCATTATAAATTTTAGTTACTAATAGATTTCATTAACTGCAAAATTTGATTACACTTATGAAGACTAGTGTGTATTGGCTAATAATAATAATAATGGAAGTAGCTGATTGAAAAGTTCCTGTGTGATAGCATATATGATGTATACTAGATATTGGGTATTAAGATGTGTCTATAGTGATTATATGTGTATATATATATCTCATAGTTGGAGAAATAGCTGTTTTCTTTTTTTAATAAATACCATTATATAAGTAGAATACATTAAGCAGGAGATACTCAACGATAAGGTTTTCAGAAGGGCCTAAGTAAGTTAAATGCACAAATCCCAGCGAATTACAACTTGATTTGTGCATATTATACTATTGGGTGTTTTTCAAAGTTACAGTTTTCCTGTGCAGATATTTACATTTCTGTATGGCAATTTTTTTTTTTGTCTTTTCAGCTGAGACATAATTAGTCTGAAAAATATATGCTAGGGATATCATGGAATATTAGAAAGCACAATACAGGCCTTAGTAAAAGAAGAAAAAATCAGATGAGAGAACAGATTATTTCTTGGGTTCCATAAATTATTCCCTGCAATTATTAGCATTTTTGAATGAAAAATCGTAATTTTGATACATTGAATATGCTGGATCATCTTTCTTCATAGTATTATTCTTACTTAGGTTGCATTGATGGCATTACTAAGTTGGAAATGATTTAAAGAAGGCAGTAATGATCAGCAGTCTATGATCATTAAAAGTGGCCCTCTACTTGCCCTTAAAGTTTTCCTTTCATTGTGTTCAAACTGTCATTAACACAGAAGTATTTACAGCACTTAATCCTGTACTCCTAGGTGCACACATTGTGTAAGATGCTGCTCTCTGATTGCTCTGTATCACCAGCTGCAATTCCTTTGGAGAATACTCCTGTTACTGGAAAAAATATATTAAACCATGTTCTTTGGAAAAGTCTCTGTTTTTCCATATGCTACCTGGGAAGCATCCTAACATACAGGCTTTTGTAGCTGCAATTACCAGCTTTCACATCACTCTATTTCAGTTAAAATTACAAGTTTCAATATTGATACTGTAGTTCTTGGGTATGTTGGATGATCCTAAAATACCTACTTCTCACTGTACACAAAAACTGTTGTTTAGGGATATGTAATCAACTATCACAAACTTATTGCATTCAGTAATATGGTACATTTTTGTATGTCAGCCATGTGAATGGTTGACAAACATTATTTCTTAGAAAACAATTTCTAAGTGTCTTCCAAAAATGAGAATTTTTTCTTTCTACTGGTTTTCATCCAAACTTGAATTTTGTAGTCATATTTCTTATTAAAGTGGCAGTATTCAGTGGTAGCAAAAAGAAATTCTGTAGCATGTACAATATAGTCTTTACTTGTAAAAAAAACTGTGCAGTATTTATTCTACTACGGTATTGTTTATCAGAAACAGTCTTTCTTCCCTTCCAGCCCCAATTTGAAATCAGCCTCATTACTGTTATAGTGTTGAACTTTGTTTCCTGAGTCAATTAGTCTTTTAGGCTTTTCACTTTGTTTCATGTTAGTTAGCTGTATTGCACTGTGGTTAACGCAGATGCTTTGGATTCATGAAATTTAATTTTATATCTCTGCAGAAATATACAGCATTAATTACTTAAAACTAGATCGAACAAGTTGAGCTACAAATTCTGTTCACCTTCAAGGAAGCAAGGCTTTGAATCAGCAAAAAGAATACTGCTGTGTGCAGTGTGTCACAAATGTTGTGACAGATGTAACAAATATTTCAGCTACCTACTGCTATCATAAATTATAATAAATGCAAACAATTCATACTTTGGATTTGGTTTCTATTAAAAGAAATCAGTGTATCATCATCCCATCAGTACTCACGTGTATCATAATCAGTGTATCATCATCCCATCAGTACTCACAGAATCAAAGAATGGTTGAGTTTGGAAGGGATTGCCTCTTGCCCTGGCACTGGACCCCACTGAAAAGAGCCTGGCTCCATCTTCTTTACACTCTCCCTTCAGCTATTAATCTTGGGGCCCCAGACCTATCTTGTTACCACATCCAGAAAGCAAAACTGATAAACACAATCGTATGACTTAAGAGGCAAATTACAGGAAGAGCAATCAAGAGAAACAAAATGCTGAAATATTTTGGAAAACTGTACGTCTTAGTTACATTTCTTCTTGTCAAATTTATAGCTTAAAATGAGAAAGCAAAGATGGAAAAGGTCAGTCTTTAGCATCCAGAAACACATCATAATTCTGACGTAACTTTGGAGCTCATGAACGTCTCCTGTTAGAATTAAAGTTTTCCTTCTTTAACTACTCATGCACTTGCATAGCAGCAAATCTGATATGCCATTGCAGTGACTTAAAGGGCATAATAATGTTGAACTTGAGCAAAAGATGATGATTGTCACATAAAGTCACTTTACAAAAACCATTTCACCAAAACTCCCTGCACTGAATCAGAGATAAATGAATCTTTGTTTTCTTTTTCTGGTGTTTCAGCAATAAGTGTGGCGAAGTGGCAAAATTCATGCATCTGTATTGTAAATCTACCTATTCTTTAGCCCAATAAGGTGTAATCTTACTTTAGAACAGAAATTCTATCTTAAAAGCTTTTGGCCTGTATATATTAACAACTTCTAAAAATGTTATTTGTTAAAATTTTTACCTAATAGAGCTCTATACTGCATGTGTTTGTTGACCTTGCAATGAGCTTGATCTAATTTTAAGTAAACTTTTAATAACATGCTGGGTGTTTTTCTTTTAATGGAAAAATAAAATTTTGAATGAGAATTTGAATAAAATAGTTCAGGTTTTATTCTGTTTCTCTTCTAATAATTTACTTGTTTTATTAAAAGGTATATATGCTTCAGCAATTTATCTGACATATAATTTTTCACATATGCAACTGTGTAAAGTAAAGGTAAAAAAAAGGGTGAGAAAGACTTTTCTGATGTTTCCTTGAAGATGGTTCTACTTCATGAGTTTGTCTTACAGGCTAAATAATAAATGTTTACATTGATAATTAATGCATAAATTTTAAACTGATTTTCATACTTGCAAAATTCAACAAGAGTTTTGCACGTCATTTCATACTACATTAAGTGTAATTTATGTTATACAGGGATGACCAGTGAATGAAAACAAGGCAACACAACCTTTGTCGTCTCTATACTGCCAAAATAGGTCCAGCAAAGCATAAGCAGCACTCTGGTAGTGTGATGTTGAAACTGAAAATTAAATTGAGATTTTTTTTTCTTTTTTCTTCCCCTTCCCCCCCAATTAACTTCACTGCAGAATAGTTGGCATTATTTGAGGTTGATCTCTTTAAATAGTTTTCAGTTATGTCAGAGCATCCTGTAGTCACTAGGATAGCACGTGCTTGAAAGACAGACTTCTCGAGGCAAGTAGCTTTGGTTACAATATCTGAGCCAGGTCCCCCTGCTGCACATGCTGGGAGCAGCGTAGGGCTAAGGCAAAGAGAGAAATTTCATGTGAGTTTGAGGGCCACTGTACTGGAGGTCTCAGGGATATAAGGTGTAAGTTTAAGGGAACCATGTGTTGGAAATGGAGTTGGATATACAGGGTAATTTCAGCAGTGCTGTTTGGATTTTTAGTATGTTCCTTAAAATTTCTTAGAGATATTTGTGTTGTTTTCTGGGCAGCACTGTGTAAAAATTAAGTTAAGTTATAGTGAAGCTGAGAGTCTCTTCCCTGTGCAGGAACAAAAATTATGATTTGGGATTATAGGAAGAGAGAGAGATGAGGAAATGGAGGGAAGATATCAATGAGGAGGCATGTTGTGGAGGTAAGGGTGACAGGTAGGAAAATATGGAAAACGATATGAAGCTGGATTTTGTTCTGAAAATGTGACAAGTAGGATAGAAAGAGAGATAGGCCTTAAGATCCTGGTTTGAGAAAGGCATTGCAGTTTTTCACTTGTGACTCTAACAGAATTATGTGATCTAATATATGATGTTAGAAGTTTGGCCATCCTAAATTGCATGTAACAATAGAAATTTTGATACAAACTGTTGCCATCAAAAAATAATGTGTCAGCATTTGGCAACATCTGATCGTTTTATTACTAAAATAACAATTACTGCCAGTGTGAGATCTGTAGGGGGAGCTTTCATGTTCCAGTTTGGATGGCCAGTGTTCTTAGCAATTTACTGGCATAAAAAATGACTGATACATATATGCGGACAGTTTCTTTTCAGCATCATTATTGACATACTTAACTTATTTTGCCTTGGTATGATTTCTTTGTATTTCTTCTATTTTAGAGAGATTGAGATAATTTCAGACAGGTTTATCCATTCGGAACAGATGTGTATATGAAACTTTTTTTTTTGCCTTGTTTTGTTTTTTTTTTTTAAAGCAATTAATGAGATACCATTCCTTAATATCAACTGGAATTCAGTAAAAAATTGATCTATTGAATTTCTGTGACTGACAGCACCAAAATTGTGCATGCATTCATAGCATGATGAATGTTTGTTAAGGTTGAAGGTGCCATTATCACAACACACTTTGCATGTAGCAGAAAGTTACCACTGCTTCACGATAATAAATTTTTTTTCTATGTTTATGAAAATAGAGAAATGAGTGTAGTGTTTGGATATTAAAAATAATATAGTCAGGGTTGAGTACTGCTTGCCAGTAAGACAGAACTCTTACTCTTGTATAAACAGTATGATTAGTAGCTAGTCCATCATACTATTGAACATCAATGTTTTATTGTATGCATTTTGAGAGGAACAAAGAGAATGGGTGTGGGAGAAAGGTAACATTACTAGGAGTTGTGTTTCTTGTCACTTGCTGTGGAAGAAACCTGTACCTCTGCAAAACTGCTGATCTCAAACTTTGGAAATGATGAGCTGTATTCTGAAAAAAAAAAAAAATCTGCATTTAGCCAATAATTATGGCAGTTTAAAACTAGCATATGATAAGTTTCATTTTCTTTTCTATTTGGAAACTTCACATGAAGATCTTGCACATTTTTCCTTCTAGCCACATGATCATGATAGTAGCTTAAAACTGTGAAAGTTAGTAACCCTGAAGCTCTCTACTTCTACTCTTCCTCTTAAGGGTGATTATATATTAAAATCTAATCACCTGTCTTTATTTTCAAATCCTTCTAATATCATCTCTTGTTACAAGGAATATGTGACAGTTATTGTACCTGTCTGGGGCAGTTCTGCTACTTTATCTCCAACATAAAAGTATTCATTCCAAAATAGTAACTATTGCGAAACCTGTGTGTGGGAGAAAATGGAAGAGAAGGCTAGCAGGCTGTTAACCAAATTGTGGCATTGTCACAATAAATTAAGGTACTTTTATAGGATGGATGGCAAGGAAAGTTCTAGATGCATGTCGTTTATTGAAGTACTTGATGGTGGGAGATTTATGCCAGTATTAACTATGTAACAGAGAAGCTTCCAGTAATATACTACATGAAATCTCCCAGCATCTTAGACTGGACAACCTGTCACATATTTTCATTGTATGATCCAGGAAAACAAATTATTTGAGGAACACATAGCCAAAAGTTTGAAAATGTGTGTTCTTAAATTAAGAAATGGAAATCTGATGGTATTAGAGTTATCTGGACACGTGCTGAGTCACGTAATTTGCCATATCCAATTTTGCATATAATGCCAAACATAACAGAGCTGGACCTTTGAAGTTGTAAATAGAATTACCTTCTGAATGAGACAGAAAATATATTAGTTTATTTTTGACTCACTGTTCTTCAACTTCATACCTAGTAAGAATATCTAAATGCTAGAGACAGTTTTCAGGTCAGAATTTGCTTCTTCTGATGCAGGTTATTCAGAACCACTTCTCCTAACTAGAGTGCTGACCTGTCAGTTTCTTCTTTAGGAAACTTAATTGATTGAGTTTAGCTGGATGCTGGTGCCACAATATTAAATACTCTAAAATGCCATTCTAAATTTATAATTGCTTGTAGAATCCTACTCTCATGGGATCATAGAATGGTATAAGTTGGAAGGGACCTTAAAGAGCATCTAGTTCCAACCGCCCTGCCATGGGCAGGGACACCTTCCACTAGACCAGGTTGCCCAAAGCCTCATACAACTTGGCCTTGAACCCTTCCAGGGATGGGGCATCCACAGCTTTTCTGGGCGACCTGTTCCAGAGCCTCACCATCCTCTCCATGAACAATTTCTTCCCTCATAGAATAGTTTTAATTTTGTACTTGTGTGATATTGTCTTTCTTCCTTCTAGGCAACTCTTTTTACATGGATTGCCTCACCTCTCAAAAAATAATACTTTGTCTTTCACCATTCCAGCTTATAACAATACTTATGAACTTCATTGTATCCTGGGCTGTATCCAGACAAGTTTGGCCAGCAGGTTGAGGGAGGTGATTCTCCCCCTCTACTCTGCTCTTGTGAGACCCCACCTGCAATACTGGGTCCAGCTGTGGAGCCCTCAACATAAGAAGGATATAGACCAGTTGGATCAAGTCCAGAAGAGGGCCACGAAGATGATCAGAGGGCTGGAGCACCTCTCCTATGACGAAAGGCTGAGAGAATTGGGCTTGTTCATTCTGGAGAAGAGAAGGCTCTGGAGAGACCTTATAGCAGCCTTATATAGCCCCCTGAAGGGGCTACAAGAAAGCTGGGAGGGGACTTTTTACAAGGGCTTGTAGTGACAGCACAAGGGGTGATGGGTTTAAATTGAAAAAGAATTAATTTAGATTAGATATCAGGAAGAAATTCTTCATGGAGAGGGTGGTGAGGCTCTGAAACAGGTTGCCCAGAGAAGCTGTGGATGTCCCATCCCTGGAAGTGTTCAAGGCCAGGCTGGATGAGGCTTTTTTTTCCATGGCAGGGGGGTTGGAATTAGATGATCTTTAAGGTCCCTTCCCACCCAAACAATTCTGTGATTCTGTGATTTCTTGTGTGTCTCTAATAATGTGAGCGGTATATTGTATATTTCTACAAGTTTTTTTTTATTTTCTGTGGAATGTAATAAAGTTCAGGTATAATAACTATCATCAAAGTAGCTTTTTTAAGAAACGGGGTGTATTCAAGATTCTAGTTCTGTATTTAACTATTTAGAAGCCTCAGATGTCTTAACTGGTAGTACTTTATGTTCAAAAGCTGAAAAAGAACACTTCATTTACACCCTGAATTGATTTTTTGTCACACATAAATTAATACTGAGTTACTTAGAAGCTAAGCAGGCCATATTTTATTTTTTAATGGTTTTAACTTTCTCACTGATGTGCATGGAAGCTTTTTTGGGTTTATACATTACATATTTTGCATTTAAATATTTTTAATATATATTAACATATGAGAAGGTCCACCTCATTTCTAATTGGTTATACTTAATTTTCAGTTGATAGAATATCTTGATAAATGTTCTGTTTATTAACTTTATTTGTATCCTTGTTATTCTAGAAAACTGGAGGTATCAGATTATGTAGACATATTAAATAGTCGACTTTATGTTTTCAAAGCCTTGGCACTAAGGTTTGGGGTTTTTTTCATGCTTTATTTTGTATTTAACACATTGTATGTTTCTGTTTGATAAATACTAATTCTGTGATTATTGAAGCATAATATACTACTGTTCAGGATGCAGAGCATACGAGAAAAAAAAATGTAGACAGTTATTTTCTTCATGTGAAACATCACTCCAGGAATATTAATCTGTTCCTGACTAGGAAATCAAAAACCATCTGATTTAAGACATCTGAATTATCATGTGTCATCCTGTCATCCCCTTCATTCTGTGTCCCCTTCTTTTTGCTATATTGGATCTTTTGACTGCTGAGGACATGGCTGCAAAGCCTTTCTACCTAGGCATTTTGAGAGCGAAAATGTGAAGCCGTTTTTGTTTAGGAATGATTTATGTTTGGGTGTTGCCGATTTTGGGTTATATCTTTGTTCGGTGGGCTTTTAGTCCTATTTGTTTTTTATGATCCTAAAACTTAGTAGTCATGTAGATAGTGGTCTATAACTCAGTTATTGTTACAGTAAATAAATAAACAGATATTCTAGGCATCCAAAATCTACCTTTAGAAGAGAGAGCAGTTTTCCATGTGTATTTAAATCAACAGAGCGCATCAAACCATATGATGTTACCTTGGAAGAAAAGTTAGTCTGCGTTAGGCAGATATCTTTCTATTTTCCACATTCATGCCAGTGTTCTTTAATGGAGTGAGTCTATTCTGAGAAACTGTGGATTGGAAGACACGGCTTATCTAAAATTTGTCGTGAAATAAGCACATTTTGTGCTTCATTAACACTCTGATCAAATTTCTGATCCATATGTTGAACACATTAGGTGCAAAAACTGTCTGCCAGGCAGAAGTGCCTTCAAGTGTCTCCCACCACTAACTTCATTTCCAGAGGAAAAAAATCAAGGCTCTGACTCTTGGTATTCTGAGATTCCTGACCATACTTAACCATAAAGCAGGCATATGCAGTTCAGTTTTATGTTCATAGAGCACCACTAGTGTAAAGTGTCGCATCCTGAATACTCTTGGATCGTCCATTTTTGCATTAAGATGTTCAGATGATGAAATAAGTTTTTTTGTAAAGGTCTATGAAAATCAAGGAACACTAGAATTCCTTAAAACATTCATGAAAGAAAGATGAGCTCTTTTATCTGGTAAATAAATTCAAAGGAAGACATACTTTATTTGTTTGGATTAAACCACTTGCTTTCCTACAAAAATAAGGGGTGGAATAGTTCTTTAAAAAAATGCTGCTGGTGTTGAGCAATGCAGCAGCCTTGACCCATGCTTTAAACCTTCCACTAAGAGTTTTTGGTCAAAGCCTCATATGCATGCATGTATGCATGCATGCAACAGCAGCATAATGTTACCAAAAAGTTTCTGACAAAGGAAGGCATAGAAACAGGTTTAAAACATGCACCTCAGAAACAAAGAAGTAGTTTTACACCATTCCTGAAGCTAAATTTTACTACTTAGTTCTGGTTTCTGATAGACCTATTAACATTTTTCTAGCCTAAAGTTAAACTGTTTACGAGAAGATCAGGATAGACTTTCCAGAGATATATCAAGAAACATTTAGGAGCTATTTATCAAAATAAAACTACATACATATATATTTTAAATATTAATTTACCATGACACCAGCTATAATTGCTGATACTGTTTTGGAATTAATATGCTAGAGACTTTTCTTTACCTTTTAGTAATATAAAGACTATTTTCTTAATACTCTTAAAGATGAGTGGAATTAATATTTAAAAGAAATTTTTCCAAATAAATATTCAACAGACAAAAGATATGATTTACCCAAAATATAAGTAGAAGAGCAG
>NW_010232687.1:450-36426 GCF_000690775.1 Eurypyga helias | reverse complement strand
CTCCCTCTCATTTTCTAGAGCCCATTAATCTTTTTCTGCTATTCAGGGAAACAGTGAGTAGAAGAGAGAATTCTTGGCCCTACTGGCATTGTGATCTGAAAAAAAAAAAAAATTTACAAACCAGCAATTTCCTTTTTATCAGACTCGGTGTTTGGCTATATGTTTAACGTAGCCAGTTATAGTCTGGTTTGTAAGGAAGATGCACCATCTTTTTCCTTGTTTGTAGCTTAATGATTTCATAAGGAACTGGTATAAGAATTATTCTAAATAGTGTACTGATGCACACAATATTTTTTCTGAAGTAGGTAGAATACATTGCAACATCTTAGGTATTATTATATTTTTCTTCTAGGTTTATTCACACAAATAAATATCTCTCTTTAGAAAGATTTCATAAAGTATTACATAGTGCCAGCGAGAAATGAGCGATGCTCTTCCATATCTATGCAAATGTGGAGAGTGAATGTAATTTCTCCCTATGATTTCCCTATCCCTATCCACCATTTCTCCCTATCCAAGACAATGTAAACTCAGAAAATCAACATATAATATCTATAAGTTTTATAGGTCCCCTCCCTTTGTCATACAAGTGTCTGGATGAAGACTTCTCATTCTCAGGAAGAAATGCTTATTCTCATTTCTGAGATAATGTCTTTCAAGGGCCTGATGTTGCCTAATGCTAAATATAATTAGCAGATACTCTCTTCCTAAGAATTTCAGCTGAAATGGTTTCAGGAGAGGAGAAAGCTACCAAAAGAAAGCCTCAAGAAACACAGGGTTGAATATTGAGATTTTCATGGTCCATAATAAATTCCTACAGCAATCAACCGAAATTTCTATGTAAAAGTCAATGCATGGATAGGGGTATACAGCTTGCTTTACTGAACATTTAATATATTTGTGTATTGTTTCCTTTTTCCAGATGCTCCAACATTTGTGTCAAATCAAACCATGTATTACTCTTGGGAAGGCAATCCCATCAATATAAGCTGTGAAGTGCTAGCAAATCCGTCTGCCTCAGTTCAGTGGAGAAGAGGAAAATTAGTTTTACCAGTAAGAAATACAACACATCTGAAGACCTACAGTACAGGAAGAAAGCTGATTCTAGAGGTAAGGCGTAAAATGGAAATCAGTGTGGTGACATTAATTAATTTCTTCCTCAGTTTGGCACTATTGTAAGCACTAAGGATAAGACTTATAATTTAATAAGTAAAGCTCTTACAAAAAACCACTGCTTATGAACTTATTTATCTCTATATTTTTTTGTGAGCAATTAGAAAATAAACCTCATTTGCATGGCGCGTACTCAGTTCTCCATCTGCAGTGAACAAAAATGTAACTGATGTTTCTTGCAAGTAAATAAATACCTAAATAAATATAAAACTAACCCTTCAAGTTAATACTAAAAATTAAAGTGACTACCTGGTAGGTGCTTGGTGTGTACAAAAAGATTTGTGTGGCTGCAGACAAGAAAAGAGCAGAAGGGTAAAGTGATGATAAACTGCAATTGGCTTTGATAACAACTATTTCCTCATGGAGGCATTGGAAGAATAAGAACTAAGCTCCCTTTTGTTATCTAAAAGGTACATGTCAGAGCCCATGCAAGAACAAAACCTGACAAAGGCAGAAGACAAAGAGTGGATATTAATATCTTTTTATTGATTTGACTAAACAGCGAACTGCTCAGCAATAGTATATAGTGAATAATGGTCCTTGGACAATCATTTCACAACAAAGTGTAACCAGTGTCTCCAGCCCTGGTCTCTCCTGTTACAAGGAGGACATACTGCCTTCCTCTACAGGTGTGGAAGAAGTTAGTTTTCTCCATTTCTATCCAGTATCAGGCTTATGTCTGAGAAGAACCTTCTCAGTTGCCATGGGGGAAAACAGGTTAAGCTCTAGGGCTAATCAGAGTGGGGGACCTACTTCAGATCCTACCTAAGCAACAGGTGTACAGTGCATCGAGAACAGCTATGGTTTTTTCCTAAAGTCCAAACAAGTGCCCATATTTTTTATAGTAAGGGATATATATTTATAGACACAGTGTTACTCTTGTTTGAAGGTCATCTTTAGTTTTTTTTATTTTAAGTAAATTTAACAACACGAAATATGCTTTAGAGGCTGTGGTTCTCAGAGTGGTTTTTCCTCCTGTCACCTGATCAGTAGTTCAGTCACACCAGATTGCAACAAGGCATTAGCTCCCTGGGGTATCTATTATCTGTTCTAATATCTTTATTCACCTGAGTTATAGTTGAGTCATATCCCTCATTCTTTCTCTCCTCAAATATCTAGTGTGAACTCTGCAATGAAAAATAAAATATTGTTCTGCATCATCTATAGGAAGCAGCAATTTTCAGACCTTTCACTGTTTTATTTCTATCAAAATACTAGTTTGTGCAAATAGCATCTGTGAAAAAAAATGTGGAAAAAAAATCTTTAAAAGTGAAATTGTAAAGGTGAACAACATTACTATTTTCCATTATTTGATTTTTGCATTTGAATTTGAGAATTTTAGATCTGTATTGGGAGAAAATACTATATAGGCTGAATGCATCTGCATATTAGTTAAAGAGAACATTTTTTTAAAATAACTAATATTTTAAAACTGTATTTATTTTAAAGATTGCTCCCACATCTGACAGTGATTTTGGACGGTATAATTGTACAGCCACAAACAGAATAGGAACAAGGTATCAGGAGTATACACTTGGTCTAGCTGGTAAGTTAAAAAGTTACTTCCTTTTTTTAAATACTGTTTCTATTTTAATCAAAATTAAGTTCAGTCACTTTTCTGTGTTTATTCTATACCAATGGAATGTTTGCACTTAATTTTGGTTCTGTGAAAGTTGAGTTGCAATACAAAGTAAAATAAAACAGTTCCCTCAGAATGTGAATCTTCTGTAGATTTAATTTTAAGGCCTTCTGAAATTGGAAAAAAGAAAACTAGTTTAGATTTTTTTTTTTTGCCTTTTTTTCATCTTACATTTATAACAGTTTATTTTCATTTCTTCAGTGGAGAAGGTATATGGTTTGCAGGCATAAAAATAATAATTAGTCTTTTTTTCCTTTTTCTCCCTCATATTTTCTTGATAAAGCAAGGATGATAAAAGACTGAAAATCTTCAGCATAGAATTTGTGTCTTCATTTGTACTTTTAGTTATTTGAAAGCAGAATTTAACCCAGAGTGCTAGAATGAATTCATTTAAGCTCTGAGATGTGCTACAACCAATTGTTAAGAGGATTTCTGAATATTTTTAGATCCATCTGTTGTTGTTTAAGGAAATGTAAAAATCTGACTGTATGTTTATTCTTTGACAGAAATAACTAATAGTGAGAGTTTCTTAGCATTTCTTTCAATTATAATTTATTGTGGAATGGACTAGTGCTTGCTCAGCATGCTTTGTCTCCCATCACTTGTATCTACACACTTAGACTATGCAAATTGTTCCAGCTTTAATGATTTCTGTTTATTTACAATGCAGTTTACAGTAATAAAGGTACAGCCATACTGAAAGCTATACACCCCTTGTCATACACTGTTACGGGCCATTTTCATCATGTAACTTTTAGACCATAATACTGCCAGTCTGGCTGATAAATATTGAGGGGACAGGTATTGTATAATTATTTTTTTTTAAACTAGGACTTGTATATTTTTTATGATCTTGAATGTTTCAGCTGTAGCTTCTGGTTACTTACTTTTTTTTTAAATAATAAACTCTTTGGAGCCCTACTAGGAGAACCTTTGGAGGTGTATTGCTGAAACGTTCACGTCTAGTCATTGGGAGGACTGCTTACCCTGCCTAGAGTTTTAATTTTTATAGTTTTGCTCAATAGGATAACTATTTTCTTTCGGCGTCTCAGGAATTATAAAAACCAGTTGTTTATTAAGAAATTTCTTAGAAGTTGTAAACAGTATTGGTTAAGTCCTAATTTAGTGCAATACATTCTTTACTTTCCACATTACAAAACTCTCCCCAGTATAAGGACTCACAATCTTAATTCATGCTTAAAACAATTTTATTTTTTGTGAAAATATACTCAGAATAGAATTTGTAGACTCTTCCAATCATGTTCATGATCATTTACCTGGTTGATCCCATTTATTTTGATGGAATTACTTGAACAGTTTTGTTTCGGTACTAGGGCTAAAATTACGACTGTGGCAGCTCACCAGTACTACCTGTGGCATTAAATATGAAAAATGAATCCTCCCTGTGATATTCCAAATTGAGGTAGTAATAGAAAAGGTTTAAGGAAAAACACAATTTCTATACTAACTATTCTGTCTTTAATTAAGAAATCTCTAGACATAGCAAGTTGGCATTGATTTGAATAGGTAAATTATATCTATTATGTGTATATTACTTCTGTCATTATTTCATTTAAGAAGTAGATCTAGACCTCTAAAAATCTCAGGACTTGATTTCCTAAATGTTGATGACTGGTGCAGGATTTTCAGAGTTACATTGAATCCATCAAACAAAAGGACTGCATGTAACCCTCTGATTTTTTGTCAGTAACAACTATTTCTCTTCAGTAGCATGCTTTCTCTTTGGACAACATGTGCATTTGTTGATTTGACAGCAGCGCTGTTTCTGCCTGTCCTGCTGGGTTTGTTGCTACACTTGTCACTGGAGTATCATCTGCAACATTTGTTACATGTGAAACTTTACTGGAAGGAAAATCTGGAGAAGTACAATGTGAAAGCTGCTAGAAAAAAAATTCCTCTGAAAAACAGAACACTTGCCACTAGCAGTCTTTCTTAAAGCCATGAATATAAATGCTGAGAAAGGGATGGAAAAATCCCACTTACATCCTTCTGGTGTCTTACCTTTCAGGACAGAAAAAGATGAGAAAATGGAACAATTTTGCCAAGGAAAACAGAGGAACTCTGGTTGTAGTTATCGCTGTGGACTGTAAACATATGAGAGCATCCCAGCAGATACTCTGTATCTCCTGATTTTTCTCTTAGATTTGCAAAACAGTATCCCATCACGCTGATAATACTCCATGATGATCAATGTAGTATCTATAAGTAACTACTTAATTTTAATACAAAGTAATTTTCAGTATTAATTGGGAAATAACATTATATTTTGATTAAGGCATTGTATTTAACAAATTCTGACATGAGAGCCCCTGGAAATTCAAGTAAGAGAAAATCACTCCATGCAAGCTATAATCCTGTTTTGGCTTTTTTAATACAGCTATATCAGAGATTTTACTGATGCCAGTTTTTCAAGCACCTTACTGTACCCTACGTTTGCAACAGCTTGCTTAATATTTTTCAGTCAGTTCTTCATAAACTGGATGAATGCTAAAAAAAGTTGTGTATTAGAGTTATAAAAATGTAAATCAGAGTGTATTTCATGAATATGTAATGAATAAAGAATTATGGGAAGTTGTTATGTAAAGCATGACCTATATATGGACATTCTATATAATTGTATGAAATACAGAAAATATAAAACCCTCCATTTTTGAAGTAAGAATAATGAACAGGTATCCGTAACAGAAGCCATTTGTAGTATAGTATTTATGTGGGGCTGTAAACACTGGCTTTGAGGTTGTCAGTGCTCCATTATTCTAAGCACTACATACAGTAGTGTAATGCATGGTATCCAGTATTCTGAGAGATTGACATTTTTAGCATTTGCAACTAATTAGGCTTTTTTTTAAAAAAAAAGGGCAAATAAATGTAGTTCACTGTTACAAGTTTTGCACTTAAACTAGCACCAGGTGGATATGAAAATCAACAAGGGAGATGAAGGATAAAACCGTCATAATAATTACAGTTATAAAATGTCAAATACAGCTTTCTTCTTAGTTTTATTACCTCTGTTGCTTTACTGTGGTAAATTAGGAAGCCCTAATCATTGATATTTTCCATATTAAAGGCTGTAAATTTCTTTAATGCATTTCAATACAGCCTGGATTTTCTTCAGGCTTTGATTGTAAATATTAACGCTAGGGCATAGACTGTTTTCACAATTACTCTTTCAGGGAAAAAGAAATACTCCTTCTAGCTAGGAGACAGTATTAATCAAAGTAAGGTAAATTTTCCAAATAGTTTTTATTATATTAAATAGTTTTCTCCTAAAATTCTGCCGGAATGACTTGTTGCTTCCTATTTTATTCCATTTTTCTGCTTTGCTGGTTTTTAGTGGAATCAAACTACCTTCTTATTTATTTATTTATTTACTGCTAGTTAGAAAGTGATCATACTGTCCCAATGCCATTACCCTTATTTCTGTTGCCCTCCTTTAAATTAGGCTTATTGATGAGCAAAAAAAAAAGATTTCTTACAGAATTTATGTGCAATTTGCAACCATACCATTTTTTATGACAGGAAAACTATACCTGTTCACTCAAATTGTACAGAACTACTGAATCAGCCCGAATTCCAGACACTTTCATTTAAACCTTTCAAAACAATTGAAGAACTGCAGCCTATTTAAGGTTTCACACTTACTGGTGCATTACTGGTAAATGCTGAGAAACTTCAGCACCTATTGAAAGCTTAATCAGATGTGCTCACCACCTGACTTGTGGTAATCAACTCTTAAAAACACCACATGGTTGATATCCTCCTTTTTCATTGTTTAAGCATTTAAATTGTTGTATAAGTAACATGTAGAATGTGGAAAAAAACCCACAGTCTTTTCTGTTTCTTGCCACTGCAAATTAATTAATTCACATTACAACTGTGACTTCTGTTTTAGAAGTCTCCTTTTCCTGTTTTTTCTCTATGACAGCCTTCGGCTTTGGCAAGCCAGATGAACTTGACAGATTGTTCCAATGGCTTTTAGAGCCTGAGGTGAGCACAGAAATCCCTAGATTTGCCCAGATCTAGTTTAGTCATAGTTTATGTGAAATATCAGTATGCAGGGAGATGGTATTAACTAATAAAGTATTTTTCCCTTATGCTGACATCTTGCTATCCTTATGTCAAATATTTTTTTTTATAGATAAACAGAAAATTGTATGGCCATCAGTAGTCTAGGTGTGCTGTGTTTAGTCAGGAAAGAGTTAACTCCCTTTACAGTGGCTGGTGTGAAACTGTGGTCCTGAGTTTACACTGACAGAAGTACCCATAAGGTCTTAGCTGGTGCTGAGGAATGCCTGCACCAGATTCAAGGTCTTTCTCAGCTTCTGAATACTGCAGCTGTGTTCCCAGCTCTCGCTGTCTCGCTACAGGCAGTGTAGGGGACACACAGCTCAGGCAGCTGACCCAAAATGTGCAAGGAAATATTTCATTCCATAACACGTCACACTCAGGGCAGAGGCGAGGAGGGAGCCCAGGACCCGTTCCTCTCTTTATCTTTTATTTCTTTAACTTCTTCATTAGCTGCTTTGCTAACTCCTGTGCTGACTCGCTTGTGAGGGAGTTGGTGGGTTTGTTTAGTTTTCCCAGTTGTGCTGCTGTCTCTGATAGGTTTTGCTCGGAATCTGCTGCGATCACTCTCGGGCTGCGGCTCTCGGGCTCTGTGAGTCTGACTCTCACTACTCAGCACCTGTTGTACATTGGTCAGTTGGTGGTGAGCAGTTGTATCATAATTATATCATATGTTTTATTTTCTACTATTTTAATTACTTATTAGTAGTATTTGTATATATTAATTTAGATTCAATTAGTAAATAGTTCTTATCTCAATTTTACAATGTCTTTTTTCTCCAATTCTTCCCCTCTGCTGGAAGAGGGGCAAGGTGATCTCTGAGAGCAGCTTCATGGTATTTTGCTAGCCAGACTTAAACCACGACACTAGGGTTATGTTGTTGGAATAGATAATTTATTATCTTAAAATGGGAAATGCTACGGTGGTGACACAAAGAGCTAAACTGGATTTTTCAAGTAAATGTTTTCTCTTTAAACGTTAATATGTATTTTGCACATAGCAGTGTACAGTGGACTGAATCCAGACCCCCTAAAAGGATAAACCATGGTTCGCCTCTAAGGCTGTTGTGGCCTTACTCATCCTACACTTCCCTTACCCCTTATTTCTTCTATTCTGGGATGACAGAGGATTTAGAAGTTCAGATAAGTAGTGTGATTTCACCTTTTTGCCTCAGTCTTCTTTCAGTCTTCGCACCTAGAAAGTTATTTTCATTTCTGATGAAAGCTGTAGTTGTGATCTCACTGCATCAGGCCTGGAACTGCAGCCAGCACAGAGAGTTACAGTGTCTAGCAAGATTAATTCTGGCATAAACCATACTAATAGGCAGCGAACATAGTTTACAAATTAGCTACGTCACACAAATATGATTGTGTTTCAAACTTTTCTTGCCAAATTATCCCTATTACATGTTTTGCACAGTACACTATGGAACATCAAAGATTTTACAGCTTTTAGAGGTCGTGGTGTGTAAGTATACCTAAAGAAATGAGAGATGCTGTATCTGTTTCCTTTCTACAGCAATATTACAGGGAATTAAAAAGCAAAATTAAAATACATTCTGTGATGTCATTAAGTATGGAGAATTCTCATTCCACTTTATGTAATTAAATATATTTTATGCATCCTGTATACACAGAAAGTCAGTGAAGATGGGTAATAATGACATCAAAAGTAAATGAAGACATGGGAAAGACAATAATTGAGCTTCACAGAAATTTCATCCTGTACTCTGTTTTGTGGAATCAAGTCATGCTCAAAATACTATAAGCTGGATCGATAACTACAAGGACTACAACAAAAAATTTAACAGTTTACTAAACTGGAGTTTTGGTACTGGTACTGTGGTGCTGATTAAATGGTGTTGCTCCTTTTTTCTTCAAATATTTGCGTTTTCACACAGGTAAAATCAAAGAAGCAGGACTGACTTTTCCCTGGAGAATAACGTAATAAAAAAGTTAATCATGTTGTGTTCCAAGACAGTGTTATGGGTTCTTACAGATTTTTTTTTTTTTTTTTAAGGATTGTTAGGTTGCTTTCTTTGTGTAACTTTTCCCTTGCTGCTGCCAAAATCCTATTTACGGCTACAAAAATATGGGCAGATATAAAATCTAGGTCTCTATCCTAAAACTGGCCATTCACATCTTTCGCAACATCAGCTAAAGGATTTTTATTAAAAAAAACAAACCACAACATATTTTCAATAAGCATATGTATGAAACTATCAACACAGCAACAATGTTTTGCTTTGTGTGCATGTATCTTATTTTCATTTATTGTTTATTTATTTAATTCCTAGCTGTGGTCCCGTTTTCTAATTAATTCCTTATTTTTCCAGAACTCCCAATGATTTGTTAAAAGAAATTCATTGCAGTTGTCCTCAAGCAAGGACATCAAGGCAAGACTAATTTAGTATTGAAACTTTTCTCCATTCTAAGGATGTACAAGCATAAGCTATTTCATGGAGGTCTTTGACTCCAAAGTCTACTCCCCAGCCCCATCTCTTTCTGTGAAATGGTTCTGATACTACTTATGTTCAGCATTTCAGGGTAGTCACTTTCAATCAATACATACGCCAGGTATAAAGAGACAAGAAAAGCTGCAGAACTGCACTAGGAACATATTGGCAGGAGATAACAGCTACCTGGTACCCCTGTAACCTCTGACCCCACTACCTACTCTCACATCATCACTTCGTTTTCTCCATTTACACCAGAACTGATAAACTCTCTGAAAGAAAATTATTTTCTTCCATAAAGCTATCCAAAAGATAGCTTGGAAAGAAAATCCCCAGGGATAAATGGTGGTCAGCTATTGAACAGGTTGAGTAATAGTAGTAATGGACTTGAAAGACCATTTACATATCATTGGAGGTAAGTATGTATTCATAATTCTGTATGTATTTCTCCATCAGTTGCAATAATTTTTTTAGGACCACACCAGTACTTTGTAATTCAGGCCAATGTATCACGACGTTTATGTGTGCTAACCAGCTTTATGCACTGAGTACAAAATAAATCAAGTGCAAATTTACTCTTACTATTTGGGGATCTTACTTTGTTTTGTTTTTAAGGAATTCTTTAACATCATACATGAATACAGTCGCATACTGAAAAGAGGAATAGACGCTGTGGCAAGAGGTGAAGTTGACTAAACGTCTGACACTTGTGTTGGGTGTTTTTTAAATGACTTAATTTAAATAGTGAATTTTTGGCAAATTATCTCGTTCTGTCAGCAGTATACCGACAACAAAAATAGCAATGGAACTTCTAAGAAAGTATACCAGAATCTGTGCTATAACTAAGTGATCTTTAGATCACAGAAAAGAAATCCTATACTTTTTCTACCATGAAGTCCTTCAACTTACATCCGTAACAATACATAGAAGAGGCATCACTGCCCATAGCTAAACTCCTCCAAGATTCATTTGGTTGGTTGGTTTCAGAAGGAAAAAGAACATGAACCACCCCACAGTTCTATCCTTCCAGATGCAGACTTCAAAGTACACAGCTTTGCAAATTCTCTTCACTCCTGCTAAATATTGAGCCAAATGCCTTGCAATTCTAACACAAAAATCATGGCAATGCCCCAAATAATTTCAGCTGATGGGACAGCTCAAATGCTGGAATGTTTAGCTAGATCCAGACGAGAAGGCTGTTTACCTTGCATGGTCAAATTCATATTCATTAAAGACCTACAGAATTAGATTCAGTTCATAATGCTTCTAATGATGATCTTTGGGGAAAAAAGTTATAGATTTGCCTAGTCTGAAAGAGATAGTAGGAATTTCGTTCTATCGTAACGGAATTGCTAGTATTTGTTTCTGGTTTTGACTAGGAATGTGTCTCCCATTGTATTTTCTTCAGGTGATTCACTCTTTTTTTTAGAAAGATATAGTTCAACTCTGAAGACTGCATAGAAGTTAGTTACATGTGTGGGTTGCTTGGATAGTGGGTTGCATATATAAAATACTATAGTGGATATATTTCACACTTAAGTAAGTTTTAAACATATTGCATTGTGTTAGTTATCCAAAATATTTTACTGGGTTTCCGCAGGACCTTCATTTTATGCTTATTACCGAATGGCATCCTATCTTAATTTGGCACGAAGTATTCTTGAATCTGCAGTAGAGAACATAAGGTTCTTTCTGTGGGATGTCTTCTTCGCTATGCCGTGCTTATTATATTTAATCATATGCAGACATAAACACACAAGGAAAGAGATCTCCTTAATATTTTCAAAGTCAAGAACAGAGTGAATATCTAAATTACACATTTTCGTTTCATACCATTGACCAAATAATTGTTTTGATCCAAACTGAAGTATCAGTGAATTGCCTTATAAAAAGAGCGTACAAACACTAACAAAAGTAATCTGAGTGAAATTAAGTATTCATTCAACCTTGAACAATTATTTCTGCTTAATTTTGAGTTCTTTTAACAACACAAAAGGAATAAAAGTGTTTGGAAACTGTTTGTAATATTTTAGGTACACACAGCAGCTTTTAGCTTGCAACTAAATCCAAAGAGCATTCACCTTCAGTACCGCAGAGCTATATTCATCTTCCCAAATGATTGGTATCCCCATCACTCATACATGCCATGCTGCTTTACTTTGGCTATCCTGGATTGATCTGATGGCATTCTTATGTTGTGTTTTTCCTACTCCTCTTAGAACAGTCATTTGAGCTTGGGAGAGAAAGAATCTGTATACAGGCTGGGGCTTAAAGTATTGTCACTAGCAGAGGGGAAATACTGCTCTGAGATACAATGACAGTCTGGAGGAGAGGGGTCACAAGCTGGTTCTAATCCTCATCCTCCTCTGATTTTGGGATCAATGTTTACTTAGCAAGCAACTCATACAACTAATTCTTCTTCTGTGTGATCACAGAAAAAAATCAGTACGATTTTTTGAACGTATCTTCTTTCTTCTAAAAAACCCCACAACTTCTTCATCAATTTAGAAAAATATTCAAAATCCAGGTCTGTGTTCTGCTGGATGCACAGCATACTGTTATATTTGGTCACATTCTGTATGACCAGGAATCTTGATTTCCTTTCAGCAGAGTAATACAGCTTCACTAAGAAGAGTGGACATTTCCTCAATATCCCATATCCTGGTGAAATGAATGTTTCCTAGAATAAGAAAGGATTTGACCATTTAAATCCCTCAAGCTGAGATTTCTTTAATGTCATGGATTCATATAGTTGTGCCTTTAAGTAAAAGATATTAAAACTGTTCATCCATGTAAATAAATCTATATTGATTTTAACACAATGAGCACCAAGCGTTGGAGGTTTCCAGAGACCTATATTCAGAAATAGTAACTGTAAGAATTCACAGAGGTATGATATTAGTATCAAGAAACTCAACTCTGACAAGGAATTCTCTCTGTAAGAGAATTTTTATGCAAAAATTTAAGTATCTGATTATTAAAAGGTTATACAACTCAGCCCCTTTAGAGCAGCTTTGGCAGGTGTCCTTTTCCTGAGAATTCGTGACTGAATGTGTCCTTAAACCCATTCTTTAATATTTTATAGAAATTTTTGGCTCATTTTTATTGAAGTACCAATACTGTGTAAAGTTCAGATTCTCTTTTTATTCCCAACTGTCTGACAGCTCTTGAATAAAGACCATATTTTATGTAAATGGTTCAGTACTCACTATCCAAATGATAGTCTTTAGCTCAAATTCTTGCATGTCCTTATAAAAATATCTTTCACAGCATGGAGACAAAAGCAATGTCCAATTTATAAGCAGGTATGCAAATAATTGTCAGTTGTATTGAAAGAGAAATTTGTAACGGTGTTTCAAATCCCTGGTCTTCTTTCCACAGAACAAAAATTGTTCCTAGTATTTTCACTAGTTGGGGTTTTGCTTTTTTTTTTTTTTTTTGTAATTATAACACTTGAAAATTTACAACAGTTAGAAAAGTTAGTCTTTTTTCTTCTGTGTGTTAGTTCGGTCATATATTGTAAAAGTGACAATGTTTCTCTTTTTAAAGACGTACTGAACCCGATAATATGTTTTTGCTTTTGTTTCGTATCTAGCATCTCAACACCTACAGACACCTGCTTTATTTTCATAGTTCTTTTCTACACTGAAAGATATGCCCTTGCTTTTGATTTCAGAGAAATGTTTCTTTTAAACCATTCTGCAAATTATTTCTTAAACTAAAAAGAGAATAGAAATCTGACACTAATATTCCTTGATACTAGCTTGGAATCTTATCTTTTAAAAGAGGAAAAAAAGGATTCATGTTTTCAGCTGTATTTCAGAGTTTCATAAAAATGGCCAAATTATTCCTACAGTTTTTTTGTCATAATCTCATTTAGAAGAATTCAGACTATGAATGATCTATTTAGCCATAACTGTTCCTCTTGTTAAATTTGATTTAAAGTTTGTTATTCTCTTTTGCATAATTATATAGTAAACAAACTAATGTCTTACACTTGCCTTTGATGAAATTAGCTATTAAAAATATCATAAAAGAAAGGCAGAAATGGAAAATGTTTTTGCATAACAGCATCCAAGAGTATAAATGCAGTTTTCTTTACAGCTCTATATCAGGAAGTTTTAGTTGTTTATGTAACAGAAACATTATTACATCATATTCGATATTTATTTTCTCTTCCTTCAAGGTGCTAAGGAGACTTTTGGGGTAGATTATCAACTGTTTAGGTCTGTCTACTTGCTGCTGCTTACTAAATTGATGTTTGTACCTTTGTAGATGTGCCATCAAATCCTTATGGAGTACGAGTTTTAGAGTTATCACAAACCACTGCCAAAGTTTCGTTCAATAAGCCAGATTCACATGGAGGGGTGCCCATTCATCATTACCAAGTGGATGTAAAAGAAGTAGCCTCAGAAACGTGGAAAATAGTTCACTCCCATGGAGTTCAAAGTAAGTATACAAAAAATAAATGGAAGTATTCTAACTGAAAAGAATATGATGGGAAAAGAATGCAAGTATATGTTAAGTGATTCTTTGTTTCTCCATTAGTCTTAGTCCAGTAGCTTTATCTTTAGTTAATATTAATGAAATCAGACCTCTTTACACCAATTAGAAATCTTACTCTAATCTTGTAAAAGTCAACTGTTACTTTTTCATTTTAAAAAAGTTTGGTGAACAAATTTACAACTATTTTGCATTTTTCACTTTCCAGTCAAGTAGATATGAAGAATATTTTTGAAGCTATAAATTTTGAAGAGAGTAGAAATCACAAAGGAATTATTTTAAGAGTGTGCATCATGTATGCAGTTAACTGAAAACGTTGAAGTAAAATACCATGTGATATTTAATCCTGGGCATTAATTACTGGTTTTGAGCTACTTACTAACCTTTCCACAATCCTGCTAATATTCATGATGTCTGATTCAGAGTATTGTTCAACAAATATTAAATGCATTTGTTAGATATTGTATCTATTATCTGTCTACTATATTAGTGGGGATGCTATAAAGGAAGTAAATTCTTTGCCAGATCTATGCTTTCTTTGCACTCCTCTAAAGGCAGAAAACAGTATAAGCCTCCCCAAACAGACAAGAGTTCTTCAACTACATGAGTTCTTCAAGTACATAGTATTTATGCTGAGTAATGTTAACAAAATACATTCAACAGATCGGTAATCCTTTGCATCCATATTTATGCTTCGATATTTTTAACAGGCAGTGCATGTTAAAGCAGCCCCAACAGTCTTCTGATTTATACAGCAGGAGGTGAATGGTTTTGCAGTTATCAGCACAGTGATGGGAGAAAAAAATGTAGCAAATGATCTAATGTATGTTTTCTCTTTCCTGTCGCATCCCACAATCCACGTAGAAAACTTCTGCACTAAACAGAGCATGTTCCAAATTTCGGACTTAGTTCATGTTTGGTTTTGAAATATTCTTTCAGCATTACATGCTTTTTATGTGTTTTGTTGTTGCATACAGCTTGTTTGGGAAATTGCTGTATAGCATGAATCAATATTCTTGGAATTATTTTAGTACAGTATCTGTTTGAATTGTATGGTAATTTATTCTAAAAAGAGAGTGGATTGACAGGTACAAATACCTGCAGGCCTTATGAAGATGGTACCACTGTGAAGCAGATTGTGAGTATTTAGGATTTCTGCCACCATCCCTACTAAAACTGAATATACAGTTTCTTTGAGAAAAAGGCTGTACTAGTTCCTAAATACTGAAATGTTATTTCCCCACATCTCCTTTTGTGCAATTTGCCTTACTTTTTTTCAGTTTATTCTCCTTTCTTGCTTGAACGTTTTCAAGGAATTTACCTTCTTTCAAGTATTTCTTCTTCATTTCACTGTCCCCAACTGTAAAGCTGAGAGATTTTGTTGAAAAAACAAAATATGTCACACTGGTTTTGGACAGCTTAAAGGTACCTCTTAATATCATGTATTATCAGAGACTACTCCAAATGATGATGAAAACTAGTATATATGAAAATGACCCAAAAAGTCATCTTGGTCTTTAGTTCTATCAGTTCTAGATCTATAAGTATTAATTCATGCTGTTTTCTGAAATCTCTACTTGTATACCCCTGTAAGAAAGATATTGAGACAGTATATCATGTATTTCTCAGAATTTATCTCTGAACTACTTTAGAAATTAAAAACTACTTTAGAGTTTAAAGTATTTGCTAAGCAGGAGACATAGCAGCATAGAATGCTTTGGGTTGGAATGGACCCTAAAGGTCATCCAGTTCCAACACCCCTTCCATTAGATCAGGGTGCTCAAAGCCTCATCCAGCCTGGCCTTGAACACTTCCAGGGATGGGGCATCCACAGCTTCTCTGGGAAACCTGTTCAGTGCCTCACCACCCTCTCCGTGAAGAACTTCTTCCTGATATCTAATCTAAACCTCCCTGTTTTCAATTTAAACCCGTTACCCCTCATCCTGTCACTACAGGCCCTTGTAAGAAGTCTCCGCCAGCTTCCTTGTAGCCCCTTCAGGTACTGGAAGGCTGCAGTAAGGTCTCCCTGGAGCCTTCTCTTCTCCAGGCTGAACAAGCCCAACTCTCAGCCTGGATTCATAGCAGAGGTGGGCCAGCCCTCTGAGCATCTTCATGCCCTCCTCTGGACTTGCTCCAAGAGGTCCATGTCGTTCTTTTGTTGGGAGCCCCAGAGCTGGACGCAGTACTCCAGCTGGGGTGTCAAGAGAGCAGAGTAGAGGTGGAGAATCCCCTCCCTCAAGCTTCTTTTGATGTAGCCCAGGATGTGGTTGGCTTTCTGGTCTGACAGCACACACTGCCAGCTCATGTTGAGCTTCTCATCAACCAGCACTCCAAGTCCTTCTCCTCAGAGCTGCTTTTGATTCTGTAAATCTTTTTTGTTGGTTCTAAACTATGTAATTTGACAGGGAAATCAAAAAGGACATGGCTGCATTTATCATAACTTCTTGCAAATATATATCTCTCTATATAATGAGTTAAAAGCTTCTTTTGTTTTTGAGGTACTATAGGGCCAGACCGGGAACACAAGGTATGTCACCAAAACACAGACTGAAAAGCCCAGAGCAGAAAAAGGCATCCCAGATAGAGATGTCAAAAAACAGTATGTGTCCTTTTTCTTAATGCAAATACTGCTTAATGTAACTGCAATTTTCCTGAAAAATCCAGCCTTTATTCCTGAGTATTCAGAGGGTTTCAGCAAGTTTTCTAAAGCATCTGTTAAAACCTCTCTGTATTTATGTTTTAGCCTGCTTAAAGTGTCATAGTAGGATAACATCAACATATCCTCTTCTAAATCTCTGTTTTCAGTTTCTGAAAGATTTCTTCTTTAAAACTTTCCATGGTGTGATGGCTTTTTTTTTTTTTTCATACTTATTGAGATATTTAGGATACTTCTAAGTCTTTTGAATGATAAAAAATATGTTTTTAAGACAGTTTCTCGGTGAGCTTAGGTAACTAAGGACCACTTCCTATAATGCCTCAGTATCATCTTTGCTGAGTGGGGAGGATTTTTAGAATATACTCAGTCAGTATTCTGTATTATGATTTGTAGTTGGGTCATCATCATTTCCATACTTGATCAATATGCCATAATGGAAACAAAATCACTTTTTTCATCTGTTCATATTTTAGAGACAGGTTTATGACAAAGATTCAGATATAAATGCTGTTTGCACAGGCAGTGTTAACTGCTTGCACATCTCATGTAATGATGCATACATAATGTCATGATTTTTTCCCAGCAGCCAGTGATAAGCTATGCTGAAATTTTACAGGATATCTTTTTATCGGTCTGATTTTACTCAAGAGAGATAAAACAGACTGTAGCCATTTCTTACCACAATGTAAGTAGTGTGTAAATTCCAAGACCATCTTTTAATGGAAAGAGTCATAAAAATCTGCATGCAGCAGAAAGGTGTTCCTGGAAGACTGTTAGACTTCCAACACAGAGACTGTCCAGGCCAAACTGGGTCTTCTGGTGCCTCTCTACTATGACCAGAAGGAATTGCGTAATTGTCTCCATACAGTCGCAGAGAACAGTCATAAACTCCTTAATGGAATGAAAATTGTATTTTTAAATGAAACAAACATAATGAAAATGTGCCTACAGAAATTATTTTATAAATAAAGTGTTAACAAAGGATTAATAGATGTTTCAATAAGCTATTGAAAGTATTTGCTACTAGCGCTAATAAGTCACTAATTTTCTTATAATTACCACCCAGTAACTATGTATAAGACCTCCTACAAGGAGCATTATGATTGTCTGGTTTTATTTATATGAAAAATACAGCAAATGCTTACCAAAGTGGTTAGGCATTCTTATGTAATCAATCATTTAGTAAATACAAATAAGTTTAATCAGAAAAAACTTAAACAATATGAAATAGATTCTATGCAAATCTATTCAAACAGCCTGCAGTTCTCTTCATCTAGGATGAACACCGCAGGTTTCTTCAAAGAATCCTTCAAAAGCTGGTGTTTGTCTCAAACTGTACTAGTTTGAGCTGGTTTCAGATGAAATTAAGGAGAAAATTCCAGAATCTTGAAGCTGTAGCCTAGAATATCTGTTTCGCTATTCCTTCCCCTTTGTCTTTTATAATGAAAGATATTTCATTTCAAAGTCTGTGCTGATTGCAGCTATTGAAGGAGAGGAGAGAAAGTGAATCAATCATTCTGATACACCAACTTCAAGTTATTTAGGGATTTAAAAGTCATAATCAACTCTATCATAGTTCACAAAGAGATCAGTGAGCAAATGGTAGCCAGATTTTTGTGCACTTGTTAGGTGCTCTCCTGAATATGAAAATTGTTTTGTTACAGGCTAGGTGCAAATATCTGTATATCTTCACTTTACATTCATGGTGCAGTGGGGTTCCCGGTTGGCCAGAGTCCTGACGGGAGTTGAGTGGACAGGGACAGTCAGGGCTAACAGTGCTGTCAGTGCAGAAGAGTGGCTGCAAAGCTGCCTGGTGGATAAGGACCTGGGGATGATAGCTGACAGCCGCCTGAATAGTAGATGGCAGTGTGCCCATGTCGTCAAGAAGGCGAGTGGCATCCTGGCCTGCATCAGGAACAGTGTGGCCAGCAGGACTAGGGCAGTGATTGTCCCCCTGTACTGGGCACTGCTGAGGCTGCACCTCAAATCCTGTGTTCAGTTTTGGGCCCCTCACTGCAAGAAAGACACACTAAGGTGCTGGAGCGTGTCCAGAGAAGGGGAACGGATCTGGGGAAGGGTCTAGAGAACAAGTCTTATGAGGAGAAGCTGAGGGAAATTAGGTTGTTTAGCCTGGAGGAGGCTCAGGGGACCTCACCATGGTCTGCACCACAGACTGCCAGGGAATCTCTGCTCTGGTGCCTGGAGAATCTCCTCCCCCTCCTTCTCCACTGACCTGGGTGTCTGCAGAGCTGTTTCTTTCACATCTTGCTGTCTGTCTGTGTGCAAAATCTACCGTCTTCTGTTTTTTCCCTTCTTAAACATGTTATCACAGATGTGCTATGACTGTTGCTGATAGGCTGAGCCTTGGCCAGTGGTGGGTCTATCTTGGAGCCAGCTGGCATCGGCTCTGTCAGACACAGGGGAGGCTTCTAGCAGCTCCTCACAAAAGCCACACCTGTAGCTCCGCCACTACCAAAACCTTGCCATGCAAACCCAATACAGAAGGCAGCAATAATTTTCAAGGTCTTGCGGTAGCATAGTCAGGCTGTGTACAAAAATAAGTTAAATATTTCTCTAAGTATGTGTTTTTACCACTTGCCATTATAATGCAAAATGAAAGGATGAAAAATATTACAACGTAGGAAATGTAATCTTTGTTCAAGAAAGGAAAATCCATTGACAGGTGCACTACAAGTGGTATTACATTACATATCTGAAAATTAAGCATAGCATATAGAATGAATCAAAGGTATTTGTCTTGAGAAAAATACTAAGACAATTTCTACACTATCTTTATCTTATTCAATAAATTGAAGACTGCATTAAATTTAATTATTTTAACTATTAAAGAGTTCTCAAACTTTAAGCACTAATTCTAGCATTTGCTTTCAACAGAACTTTTTGGGTTTTCTCTGGTTCTTGACAAATTGGAGTTCAAATCTGAAATAACTAATTCTTTGTAAATTCACATTCAAATCTCAGCAGTTTCAGTTGTTTGGGTGGGGTTTTTTTCTTTTTTGTTTCATCTAAGTACATTCAATTTCATTATGAAATCATAGAATAATTTAGAAAGAAAGGGACCTTGTGATCATTGGCTCCAAACCCCCTCGGTCATAGAAGGGCCAGATTAAAAATTTTGTTAGGGTGCTTAAGGCTTTGTCCTGAGTTTTGAATCACCCTATGAATGGAAATTCAGTATGTAGCAGTTTGCTTCTGAAATTAGTGAGTTTTTACACAAGGTCCTGTCTGTACTGTTTTTTCACATGCACTCAACTTACCTTTTTAGGCACGTTATTGTAAAGAAAGGATTTTCTGTTACCCAAGTTTTTAAACTGCTGTGCTGTGTGTTATGCCTGGTACTGATGCTCCTTTTACTATGTGTCCTTAAAGGTAGAGGAAGTTATGTACATGCCAGTGTTGATGAGGTAATCAAAACTTCAATTTATTTGTCTCTATGTTACGCATTTTACTTTTGATTTGGCTATACCAGTGAGAAAGCGTGCATGTATGTAGGCAAATCTTATAATCCTAGTCAAAAAATAGTAAGTTTAAAATAAGGTAATTCCATTTTCCCTTTTACTTTTTATAATATATATGATGTTCCAAGCAATGAGGCAATGATTTTTTTTGTGTCCGTGCAGTTCAGGTTTTTGGGTAAAACTACTCCTAACTTTAAGCAAGACTTTTTGAAAGACCTCACATGAACAGACATTTTTCAGAAGACTTCAGAAGTCTGTAGTGCATAATTTTTCATCAATATTTTGGAACCGCCATTATGCAATTTTTTTTTTTTTTTTAACGCTGAAATACAGCAATTAATGTATCTTGTTATTGTCCTGGTGAGGAAATCTAATGCATAGGTCAGTTAGAATTTTCATGTACTGCATCTTAGGTTGTAGGTTTTGTACTTCCTGCTTCTTTTGTACTGAAGCATGAAAGTATGCACCCCATTGATTGCTCAAACAATTTCCCAACGTAACAGTGCTTCACCATTGACTGGGAAGACTTTCAAGTGTACTCCTGAGAGATATGAACCCCATATAGTTCAAAAATTTTCTTACTGAGTTTAATCATTAAGAGTGTATATCTGTATAAGTTGTAGATCAAGAAGACAGACATTGCAAATATTTTGGTAGGCTGTCAGCATTCAAAATTATTTTAATAGTTAAAAATCTTCAAGACAGAATTCATTAATGCCTAGTGAAAGCTGCTAAAGCAGAAGGAAAAATGCATTCATTAGCCTGTTCCAGTGGGAAAATACATTTTTAGTAAGTATTTGAGACACTGAATTCCTTGGCAGTCTGTCAGATTTGCTTCCCTATGACATGAATTGTGATCACATTCAGTTCTAAAATGGCAGTTGCTATTTCTGAGAAGTGTTTCTGGATTTCTGGAATGTCATGTATGTACTCCAGAAATGTAGAAGTACCTGAAGTCTCAGAGACTTTTATATGCTAAATGATGCCATAACTCTCAGAAAACATTTCTGGGTTGTGAATTCAGCTTTAGAATCTGGTTCTTCATTTAGCAGATGTTTAGGCAGGCAGTTTAACACCAATGAAAACATGGATGATAAAAACTTCAGAGCCCAACCTCAAAAATTTGTTGTCTCATATACCCAACTAGTACCACAGCAATTGATACACATTATGAAGAATCTTAAAATGTCACATTGATTGTTACATTGTCATATTGACTTAAATTAGTGTTTTAATTTAAGAAAGTGTCTGTTGTCAATAGGCAACAATTGATAATCTTATAAAAAAATACGTAAATTCATAGGTCACTCCTGCTATCAGTTAATATACTTATGATACTATTGCTAAGCCTAAACTCATTGGATTTCATTTTCAAAAGAAAACTGATGTTTAGATTGATTCGAAAATATTTTAGTCAAACCAGCTTTGAAATTACAAGAATGTGGGAGTTGCATGTATGTATTATTAAGCTATAGTGATGTAAGATGCAGTACACATAACAAAAATAGAAAGTCCTTAATTTTAATAAATTTAAATTCTTGGGATAAAATGGCATGATAGAATTTGCAACATGTCTTACAATTAAATAAGAAAACAAGTGAAAGAATGGACTCAATTTACAACCAATATAGATTACTGTTAAATGGTAGGATAAAGATCACTTTTTATCCAAATTAATTTGTGTGTATACCTGTATGTATGAAAGTTATTCATCCTTTTAATTCTGTCTCCATACTATTCTTGGCCTCCATCCAGCTTAGTCTTTGCTGTAAAAGACTTATGGATGGAAAATTTGGATTGTAAATAAATGTCTTAAACTAAATTACACGGACAGATTAGAGAGAACGGAAAGTGAGAAGCAGCGTAAAGGCTAGGTTTAAATATTTCAGCTTTTTATACAGACCTGAATCATCAGGAGAATAAAATGTACTTTTCACATTCAAAGGTGAATAGAATGTCATGAGAAGAGAGGAAAATCCAGACAATTTACTTCACAGCATGAGTTCATAACTAAAAGCAACTGAGTGTTATGCAGCTATAACCACTGCCATTATCTGAGGTTACTCTGCTCTTCAATAGCTTGTAATTCTGTGTTTGCAGTTGCATTTAGTCAAACGGTCAAAGCTCATTATAGAATGTGATTTATGTTCATGTTTTTTTTTAAAGACACAGGCCTGAAAATCTCTAACAAATGTAGTACACTGATTGCAAGAAGTATCTAGAAAATAATAAGCAACTAAATAGAGAATCAGTTATTCCAATTATTTTCACCTAGTCTTTCTCTGTTGTGATAACTTTTGACTACTCCCTATTTAGACCTTTTCACGCTTTTTATGATGGCACATTCTCAGATGCATTTGCAGCAAAGATGCTGGTCTAATGTAAAGGTCTTACTGATCTGGCTTGTATGTGTAAATCTTTTTAAGTAAAGAGTGATGCAGCGCAATATTGGATTTGAATAACTGACAATAAATGAGATGCACACAGTGCAGCTGGAAATTTTGCCTTTCAAATCTGTATTGTATTCATCTGCATTTATTTAACATTGCCAATCTGCTTACAAAAGGGTAAAGTACATTTATGGAATATTTATGCATATATAAACTTCTGCTTCATTTTGTAATTCAAAACACAATAATGTTCCTAAAGGAGGATTCTTTAGGTATTTTCAAGGTCAGTGAATGACAGAGAAGTTATGAATGGAGTTTTCTTTCTGCCACAAACAACAATAAGCAACAGAGAGATAGCATAGCCCTATCTCTATTACGTTTCATGGTACCATTAAATGAATGTCCTTTTTATCACTTTTTTTCTCTCCACTCTTTCTCCATTGTCAAGAAATAAAGTATGACATTCAGGAGTAGGATGGGGATGAGGAAGAAAAACTTATGAATGAAAATTATCTTTGCATGTAAGAAGCAAAAGAACTATTGTTGAAATCATCATTCACATCTGCCTTGAGGTCTTTGCTTTTTCACAGTAGTGAATGTCATAAAAGACACATTTGAGATCACATTTTCATCCCTTTGCTTCTCACTGTTTGATGGTTTCTGATGATAGCAGTCACCTAGAGCTGTTTTATTCTTGTATCAAACAGTGATAGTTAGGTTTTTGAAGCTCCTGCATTTGGTAACAATCAAGTAGAGTCTCTTTCTCTTACACTTTGCATGCTCCAGAGCTGAAAATTACATGCGTTAGAGGAGTGAAAGGCAGGACTCCTGTGTCATAACTTGCTTCCTAGGTAGCTCCTAAGTAACATGGTTCTCAAAACTATGTGGACTTGCTGAACTATTGGCCAGTGCATACACATTCAACCTAATGGTGTATTCCAGGTGGAACTACTGTGGGCTTCATGCTTAGAAGCTACAAGGTTTGTATTCTGTGAATTAAGTTGAGGCCTACCTCACCTCTTTCTCAAGATCTCTCAATAATGAAGAACTCGCAGATGGAGTTGTGAATGTAGGGAGACCCTTTTCAACTCCAGCTTTGTGTTGCACATTTCAAATAGGATATTAGCTCACAACAGGCTCTCCATTATAGGAACAGCAGAAAAGTTGGCAGGAAAAACTGAAATAAAAGTAGTTCTTTCTGCCCTACAAAGGAGTGTAAGAGATTCTGGATTCTGCCATATACTGAGATAGGATAGAGTTTGATTTATACAATTGGAAGAATGAGAGACAGTGGAGTAATGGTAGCAAGCATAGAAGAAAGTACACGTTCATAGCTAACCCCCAGCCTTCCTCCTTCTTCAGTAATCCAGGATAGATTCCAAATCTCGATATAAAACAAGGAATACATAGTGGCATTTGCTAAAATCTAACCACCAGCATGTCCTTTGTAATCGAATAATGAATTAAATTCCTGTTCCTCTTAGAGGACCCTGTTTTATTTTCTGAGTCATATTCCAGTATGCATTGGTTTTAGCCTTGATGGGTGTTCAAATATAGGAGGAAAAAAAAAATTATAAATGAAAAAGCATAAATTACCTTGGGCCTTAATTGCCCTTCTGAAATGAGATTAACAAAGATATTCATTTACTACATGAGTTAGTCCAGTATATTCACTCAATAAAGTATTACTTAGAAGACTTAATTCTGTTGTCTTTACGTGTTCATATTGCCAATGGAAGTGCAGGTGTATTCAGTGGCCTAGAATTTTTTGTTATAAAAAAATATTTAAAATAATGTCTACAGAAAATAAATTTGATTTATGGAAATGTTTAATTTCATCAGATTTTATATTTAGCAGTGTAACTTGTACTATTAAAATTGCAGCAATTATAGTCACATAAATACTTAACAATGAACCCTCATGCTGCTATACTGAGAACGTTAGTCATATGTTAGAAAGCATTTTGAACAATACCTTCTTTTTGCACGATTGGGGGAATATCTGGTAGCAGTCCAAATCCCCATTCATTTTACTGTATTGTTTTATTGTTACATAAAAATTTTAAATGTAGCCCTTTTCAAGTTGGTGGCTGTTTCATCAAGTGGTAGACTTCAAAATCCTTGCATTAAGAACTGCACAATAATCTTACAGGAGAGTAGAAAGTGGGGTTCCAAGAACCAAGGTAGTATTCCTCTTTAATTTATAGAACCGTAGAAAGATTTGCCATAAGGAACATCTGAAGTATATCTGTTCCAACCTTCTGCTTGAAGCAGGACTGGTGGCAGATCAGGTCAGGCATGGCTTTGTCTGACTCCATCTTAACCTCCAAGGATGGTGATTCCTCACCCTCTTGTTTTGGTGCAATCTGTTTCAGTGCTTCATTTCTCTCCCAGTGTAAAAGTTTTTGTAATACCTGGTCTGAACGTTTGTGCCTATGTGAGCCTTTCAGCCTGACCAGAAACACCCTTTCACCCTTGCAAAGATCTGTACCATTGATCTAACCGAGGTTTCTGCTGGGCATCTTCTTGGTGCATGTGTGGGTGAACATCAATGAATAATAGAGTTAGCCAGGTGAGACTCCGCAGTCTCTGCTTCTGCAGTTATTTTTCCTTCAGTTGAATTAGAGAACTGGGATTTGGCCTTGGGATTTAAACAGGAGTGTGATGAGTTCTTCTAAGGTCTGAGCTAAAATTCACTAGTCTCCAGGACATTTTCATAATTTTGAGTAACTTAATGCTTCTACATTTTAGGATAACAAAAGATTAGCTATTAATGAAAGTTTTTATCATCAAATAAATTTTAAATACTTCAGAACACCCACAATCCTGTGCAAAAAAAAAAACCCACACCCTTATTACAAACTGTTTCTAAAAGAATTACTTATTTAATAAATAGAATGAAGGACTTTTGAAAGTTAGGTTATTCCAAGAGCATGTGTTTTTTTAAATTCATTTAAATTGTGAAATTGTGTGATTTTGAAGCTCAATATGTATGTCGATTGTAGCCTGTTGAATTGTGTAAAGAATTGGTTTGTTAAGTATGCCTTTGTTTTGCTTAACAAGATCTTCTTACAGGCAATACCAACTGTTTCAGGCAGTCTTTCTCCCAGATTTTAGGTATGGGGGTACCTAGTAACTTTTTAATTGTGCATTTTTTCTTTCTCCTCTCCTTTTCACCTTCCATTCCTTTCTCTTTCCTCCCTTCCCTATTCCTTCCTCTCCATTTCCCTTCTGTTGAAAATATACAAGTACCTTTTATGGAATTCAAGTGCATTTTTACAGATTTGGTATTCAGCAGTTGTCTTTGGTCATCGTAAATGTAGGATAGGAAATTTTAAAACTAAAAAATTGGAGAAAGATATAAGAAAGGGGTTTTGTTGGTTTTAATTTTTTTTCTAGAAAAGATATCATCCCAACACTCAGTAAAGATTTCAGTATTTGTGTATTTTAACGTGTGTTATTACAGTTGAGAGAAAGAAGCACATCTTGGTAGCATGATAAAAAAATATGTTGGCTTTGTTCTCTGCTGCAAAAAAACATAATTTTCTGAGTAAAATACTTCTTACTAAAAACTAAACCAACATCTCATGTGTTCGTATACATTAAAGTTAAATGGAGTGTAATCAAAATAGCAACAGAAGATAAACATTTTAATAAAAGCAGTGTGGTGTCAAATGTGAAAGAAAGGGAAGCTGACTTGTTGAGCAAATTATAGGGTTATATAAGAATATAACAAAATTAAAGAGAAAGAAGAATTTGCGTACATCAGTTTTAATGCTGATAATATGAAAAATCGGTGAAGTTAGGACAAAAAATATATTATTTTATGGATATAAACTATATGTATTACATACTCATATATTCTCATTATGTATTTAAAAATTATCATTTTATAGTGTTAGAAGGTTTCTGTATGGAAAGGAAGAACTAGGTTTCTGTACAGAAAGGAAGAATAGCAAGTTGGAATTAATGGTTGTACTTCACCATTATACCATATACGGAAAGTAATGGTGAAGTATAAAGCATTTTAGACAGCTATAGGATTAAAGTAAAATTAGCATGGTTTAGTTTAATTTTAAGTTAGAATATGTGTTTGAAAAATAAATTACATTTAATTGGTGATTAGCACCAAAATCTACCAAAGGTAGATCTTAGTTACGCAGGATTGTTGAAAGGGTAAGAGGCTAATCAGTACAAGTGTCAGCATTTGTTCATAAAATATTCTGTATTATTGCAAAATACATATAACAGAAAAATGTAAAGAAGATGTTGTGATAATATGGGCTTTTTTATCAGTGGGAGTACAAATATGTTTTGTAATTTTAGAGCCTAAAAATATTACATATAACTAATAATTTTTCATTTTTCTTAACACTAGTTTGTGTAAGTGAATTATTTGATATGCAGTTCAGGCAAGTGCTTTCTATTCTGAATAAGGTTGTGGGAACAGTTTACTAATACAATGATCCATCTCAGTAAATGACATTTGTTTCAGGAATGTTTCTCCTAGGATTACTTTTTATTTTAAACTGTGTGCTATGCTGTGATTTAAACACAGGTGGAATGAAGGTTGCTTTTAAATAAATAAACTAGAAATTTAACTTCTAAAGTAAACCTATTTGTGGTTACACCCTAAGTATATTAAATGACAAACCCCATCTTCTGGATTCATGCTGATTCAATATGTTATAAACTGTGTTATCAATCCAAAAGTTTGCTCTTTATTATAGCTTGGAATTACAGTCTTGCTTGGTTTATTTTTAATTCATTTACAGCACTGTACATTTTATAACTATAATTGTCCCATGGATTACTTAATCTTTTATTTTTATTTCAATTAAAATAATTATAAAAGATAATCCCCTGAATGACTGTAGGGTGCTGATGTTTCTTCTTGTTCAGTTTTTATACTGATATCTCAGAATTGTACCCCATAAAAATAAAAATTAAAAATACGGACAAAATGAGCTTAACATGATCATTGTGTTTTGGGACCTGTACAAAATATTTTAAAGTAATTTTTGCCAAGTGTATTTTCTTATATAGAGTATTGAAAAGTATTTTATAAAGAAGTTATTCATGTTAGTGAACATTACATTAATTATATCTGATCTATCACACTATATAGCTTTATTCACAGGTAATTGTTTATATTCACAGTTTATTAAGCCACTCCAATTTTTATTCCAAAATAATGCAATAATTATACATTATAGTGAAAACAATGATGGAATTCCTGACACAGCACTTCTCTCTGATTATTAAAATGATTATGTTCATTTCTGGGTATACATTTTAGGGAATGACTTAAGTCTTTATCCTGTCTCCATGTATGTTAATGGAAGTTATACTAATTATTTCACTGCCACTAGGATTCACTGCCGTTATGTTTTTTCATATAATATGCAACTTGAAGTATTTACATTTTTCAAGTTCATTTATTTGTGTTAGTTGAAATCTGGCATTATAGCCAGATGTTTGAATCAGTATTTATGAAATTAATTATTTGAGCAAGGCAGACAGATGGAACTGAGACATTGTGACTGTTTCTCCATATGAATAAACATTTTGTCTATTTTCTATCTTTTTTTTTCCTGTATTTCTCCCCCATGAGAATTTTCTAACTTCATTTTGTCAAGACTTCCGAGAGCTAACTCTGTGGAGCTCAGATAGAAAAAAAAGGTTTTATACTCTTCTTCTCATTGTGCTGGCACATAGATTAAACAAAACCCTGTTGCTTATCCCAGGCAGTTAGAGGTTTTGGGAGAAGTTCATCAGATTGTGACATCTCATAAATCTGAGACTTCTGTACAGAACCTTAATGCTATGCTTCTGTCCTTAAAAGGACATGAGTCATCATCACAAAGAGAAACCTGTTTAAGCTTCATAAAAACACTATTCATTTTTTCCTGTGAAAGAGATTCAAATATTTCCAGGCAATTCAGTTTTTCTTTGAGAGTTGTAAAATAATGGTTAGAAGATGCAGCAAAATGCTGCTAAACCAAAAGACTCCACTTGTTAACCTGTGTCATATTCAATCTGCATTGTCTGCATAGTAATAAAGATTCAGACTAGAGGGAAAGAAATCAGAAAAAAAATCCTAAAATTTGTAATGCTTCTTTGGGAGGAATTTTGCATTGCTGCCACTATCTGAAATATCAATGTGTGATTATGGTATTTCATCAATTATATATTGTGGCTACTTTGTTTAAAAATAAATCTATATCCTACCTGAGTTAGATCTGACATCCTCAATGGATTGAATTTGGAACTGGAGGAACATTGCTCTATGCAACTGGTAGCTCTCCAATGAGAACGATGTATTGATGTGATATTTCTGTTAATTAACCTTATATAAGATCTACTTTGGGATTAATGTAGTGTAACTGTACTATTAGTTCCCCTAAAATTCCTTACTTTGGTGGTGGTTTATGTAATATATCACAGTCTTTAAAAGATTTCTGAGGTAGATTTCCTTTGGTGAACAGACAATTTAGTATGCCAGACCTTTCCCCTCTCATTCTACTTTAATAAGGTAATACAAACAACCTATCCCTGGACCAGAAAAGCAGCTGGGGATTTTTGTTTTGTTTTTACTGACTCAGACTTATGATACAATTTATTTCACAGCGAATCTTGTGTCAGATGTTGTTTCCTGTAGTCATCTTGATAGCTGTCAAAATTATACAATAATAAAGTAAGCTTTTCTAGCTGAAACGCTTACACTCTCTTTGAAATCATCTGGAGTTCTGAAATTCTGCCTATCTAATCTACCTAATGTAAACTTTTTTGTGGTGGTTTTTTTTTCTATACTGTGTTCATACTTCAGTGTTTTAGATTTGATTCCAAATTAGAAGAATCTGTATGATTAAAAAATAGAGACTTTATTTTTAATGTTGCTTAAACTTTAGGACTCTTGCCACAGAATAGGTTGAACTGATTTTTTTTCTATCCAGTTAAGCTTTATTTCATTTGGGGTGATTGTTTCTTCTCAAATTCTGGTCTACAAAATTTTAAAAAAATGTTCTTTGCATACCCTGTGTCATAGTTAACTCCGGCCAGCAATAACATACAGTATATTAAAACAAACCAAAATATCTGTTAACTTGCTGTGTCATGATCTCATCCAAGGCTACCATGTGAATTGCAGCCTCCCTGTCTATCTTCTCATAAGTGTAAAAAACTAAGATCTGAGATGTTGTGCGTCATGTTAATTGAGCCCAGCAATACCTGTAGAGGTCACAAGAGAATCTTGTGGGGTTTTTTTCTCTTTGGAGTACTTCGAAGTCTGCTCCTCAGTGCAACCAGTCACGATATGAATAATCCCAGCAAACTCAACTAGTCTACAAAATTGAATGCTTCAGATAAAGCATGTAGATACTGTGATTAGGAAGACAATATAAAAACAGAAGCAGATAGATAAGAGGTAGAAAAATGCCACAAATTTTCAAATCATATTCTGAAAGAAATAAAAGAATTTCACTATCACTGTATTTGGGACTTGATATATGCCAATGTCATAATTCATATTCAGTGGTCGAATTTTTTTCACTCTCATATACTGAAAATTAAACTCCTGTGGTTCTTTCAGAATAATATTTGAAATCTTACAGCAAATTACTTCGGTGATCATTGAAAACTACAAAGAAAATACCATAGTGGCAAGGGCTGTGAGCTGTAGACTCTTGCAAGAAGAGGGTTTTTTATAACAGATATATATCTTAAAAAAAACAAAAAAAAAACCCAAAAACCACTAGTTTATTAACTACTTTCTTCCACTCTCAACATATTTCAAAAATATAAAACGCTTGGCAAGCAGTGAAAACTTTCACTACCCTACTACTTCTAAGCCATGCACTTCTGTTATATGCTGTGAGATAGTTCCTTAATCTTACTTAATTATTCTAAATATTCTTTACAACTGGATTATCTAAAACATGCTGATCAATAATATTTAGTTTCTTTGTTTTCCAAGAGGACATAATTATAACTACTTTTTCCTATGTATAAAATATATCCACAACATATCATCACTGATACTAAGTGGTTCCAGTATTTGAGGGTATATTATGCCATCAGATTTAGTTGGGTTAATTCCATAAATGTATTTGTAAGAGTCATTTCATCTGGACACGTAGTGCTGTGCAGGGGATTATAAAGTAAAGACTGATGCTTTAAATACTGCATATATAGGTAATGTTATTAATTTAGATAGGCCCCAGGAGTCACTCAAGTGTTTATAGAATCAGATCCTTAGGTTCTATATAGTTAACACATTTGTGTTTTATTAAGTGTAGACTTATAGTCATGCTTTTATGTTGTTTTAATTTTAAAAACATTTACAGTAACACTAATTTTTAGTATACCCTCAGGTTTATTCAGTGAAATTATTCAGCCTTGGAAAGTAATCATGGCTGAAAGGCAAAGTCAAACACTGCCACAGCTTGGTTTAGGTTTTAAATTTCATCTTACCATAACTGAATGTCACATATTATAATCCTTCTCTTCTCCAAATTCTGTTCTTATTCTCATCATGGTACTTTATTTTTTCATGACATGGTTATACTTTATAGTTTGATATTTTTAAATCTCATGAAAATGAAAAAGCTAAAATGTGCTGGAAGACATACAAATCTACTGTTTTGTTTACAAGAAAAGACTAATCGTGGTTCAATGGCAAATTCAAGCTAAGTGCTAATAATAGAGTGTGAAATGTAGAAGTTAGTGTTTTCCCAAAATTCATTAAATCCCTTTAGCTCCACATGTAATGGGACCTCTGTCTGCCTGCTGCAGAAACTAAAGAAATAAAAATTCTAATAAATCAGGACTCAGAAGAATAACAAAGAGTGCTGGCAGAAATAATTATACTTTCATTAAATATAGAACTTGAAAAGCAAGCCTGAAGCAACTATTAAAATACTCCTGTGTAATGAAAAAAAAATAGGCTCCCTAGAGACTGCTGGCTATTTCTCAATGCTTAACAATTCTACAACCTCTTGTAAGATAATACAGCCCCTGCTTTTCTGGGCAAGAGAAATACTGATGTGCTTCAAGTAAAGTCCATCCATTTTATGTCCATTCCCCAATATGAATCTGACATGTGGTCTGCTCATCACAGAGCTGGCAAACAGCAGGCACGCAATTGTTATAGAGACAATAAGAGGAAGCTTTCTTGTAAAGGTAGGTCAATGCTCCAAGAACTCTCGGTGGATCAGTTTCCAGGTGCATATTCAACACTGATATTAGTAATACACAGTACTATGGTAATACATCACACTGCATTCCCATAAAGAATCCTGGAATCCAACATCCTTTTCCTGGATTTTCTTTCTGGGTCTGTTGCTGTATATTGCGGCAGCAGTATTCTGAGCACTGTCAATATTTTTGGAAAGATTTACCGCCTGTTTACGCTTCTGATGTCATCTCCAGGTAGAATCCTAGAGATAGGTTCAGGCTGTGTGAAAGATTGCTGCTAGGGATTAAGTCTTGATTTCTGAAAGCATGTCCTAAGTTCAAACATGTTTGCTTCCCAAGTAACTTAATACAGATTTCCATACACCTCCTCTTAAATATGTACAAACATGCCTAATTCACTTTCAGGTCCTTAGTAGGGAACTCAGAACTGTTCCTCTGATCATCATAGCCACTTGTCATTTTAGGTCTTGAATACATGGTTGAATTCTCAGAGCATAACACAATGTAATTCCACACTAATATCCACATAGATGCATCCACGATTGCAGACCAGGGAGAGTTGATACTGCGATCCGTGAGGGAGAAATGGCAAGTTATGACCTGTATGAAGGTGGCTTGAACGTACATCAAATACCCACTGCCAGTTAGGAGAAAGGAAACTTGCATAGTGCCAGATTCGTATCTCCTATGCTTACAATCTGAACATAAAATAACAGTCCCCATCAAGGTCCTTAATCGTTTCCTATGGCTTCTGCAACAGCATAAATTGCTCAGTCATAACAATTGTTTTAAGCAGATGAAAAAGAAAAGAAGTCTATTAGCTTTTAGCAAGAAAGCTAGGTTTGAACCATGGGCCTATTAGAAAATGGGTCATTAGTTTGCAAGTGAAGGAAAGAAATTACGAAATTTGTTGACTTTTTAAAAAATTTACTGCTTCATCAATTTTTTCCCATATTTTTTCTTCCCTTTTCTTTAGCAATGGTTGTTCTCAGCAATTTGGAACCAAATACAACATATGAAATTAAAGTTGCTGCTGTAAATGGAAAAGGGCAAGGAGAATATAGCAAAATTGAGATCTTTCAGACCTTACCTGTCCGTGAGTAATACCTGTGCTATTAAATAAAAATGTAAATAGTTATTAGATTATATTGTCTCCTCAGCTATTAATTTAAAATATTATTCATTGTGGATAATATTGTTTATATTTATACACTACTTCCCAATGTATAACATTGCTCTTTACATTGTTTCTCAGAAATCATAAATATTCAAGAGCACAAACCATGAAAGATATTAAAGACTTTTTTTCATTTGCTCACAGCGTATTATAGACAACTGTGAAAAATTAATTAGCCCTTTCTAGAGATATTTCTTCCGCAAACTAAGCTGCCACAAGTTTTGCAGTTATCAAGCCTCAAACAGAAATCTTAAGCTATGGAAAAAATTGGTTTAATTATGATTACATGCAAATGATAAATGCTCTGAAGCCGATTCTGTATTTGTAGTAACCTTTATAGGCAAGAAATTAAGATTTAAATATTAAGGGCAAATGAAAAATATTTTTCTCAAATTACTTTTAAATAGAATCAATAATAAATAAATTAAACACAAAGGGAGAAGAAAAACAAAGGAACTACCAGGTGGCACTGTATAGTACTCAAATACATATACCAAAATACATCAGCAACTATTACTGGAGTAGTCTGTCACAAATCATTTGCAACTGAACTGTTTTTGGGTAGGATGTTACTCATTAGAGTGAAGAATACTGGCCTTAATGGATGAACAATAAAGGTCATGCAACTGTAAAGAATACAAAATATTTCCATGTTACTATATTGTGTTCCTTTTGATAAGTTTCTTCTGTCCAAAACTGGTAACTTGGTAGCTTTCAAATTTCTTTTTTGTTAAAATGAATGCATAATCTAAACATATTGAACAACAGATAAAATAATTTGCAATTATTAATATGGAACATCATATGTGATTAAAAAGTTACAGAAACATATAGAAATTATATATATGTTAACTGATAGAAAGCTAGGTAAATTCTGTGTTGGGATGTAAGTCAATTTGTCTTTACTGTGAAAAGGCCTAAACACAACTACTACAACTATTTCTAAGGGAACTGTATCTGTATGGGTGAATGCAAATTTACAGATATTTTTAAGATAAGACAATTCATTATGACAACACATGTTCATTTAGAATCTGATTTAAAACTTTATAATAGGCATTACGTATAGAAATTATGATTGTAAATTTCCATTAGCAAAGTGTCTTAGGCTGGCTATTAACCCTTCAGTTGTACATTTATTTTTATATTTTCATTACAGAAAAAATAGGTTTTGCTTTTGGAAATCTTGTTCTTTATATTTATTCTTAATATAAACTACTCTAAAAGTATCTAATTTTGCCTTGGCATGTTTAAGGAAGAGTTATTTACCTAACATCTGTATTAAAATTTAGATCTCACAAATGGGACTGAAGTTCATGCTTAAGGTTGCTATCCTGTAAGACTGTGTTACTCTTGAACTTCAGTGTGACTAGCAGCTCACCAACCTTGCTGAATTGATGGCTAAACCATTTCTGAAATAATTTACATGTGAAAGCATCAAATCTGGAAAGTTTCAAAGAAATAAATACATCTTTCATACTTAACACTGTCTTGTTTCCTTGTTTGAGATAATTAATCTACATTAGAATAAACTTTAAGCAAAATATTTAGCCCACTTATTAAGGAGACTCTGCAGTGCTTGGAAGGATCATGTTGATTTTTAAAGATTCTGCTTAATAAAATTATAGACAAGCTTCCACCTGTAATTTAAGACTTACTGCTAAATTATTATTATCTACTCTTCTTATCCTTGTTTAGGGGAGCCAAGCCCCCCTTCAATTCATGGACAACCGGGAAGTGGCAAGAGTTTTAAACTTAGCATAACTAAACAAGATGATGGAGGTGCCCCCATTTTGGAATATATTGTCAAATACAGAAGTGTAAGTATTTCAGATAATTGAAATAGGTGCTTTTTTCTTAGTAATACATCCTTTTAATGTAGTGAAGACTGTTTATATGGTTTGAAACGTAACAAAATGGTTTGCATAATACCAGAAGAAAAAGAAGGTATAGTATAGTCTCTCCTGTGTCTAAGTTCCTAATGCCCGAGTATAAAGGAGGTGGGGGGGGGAAGGAAAAAAAAAAAAGCAGCACCCTGTTCTTTCTAAATGTGTAACTGAAAGTTCATTCTAAAAAGAAAACTATATTCACAGCTTTATTACATGGTAAATGAGGAATATTTGTGTTCAGATCTCAAAAGTGCAGTAGATTAGCAGACATTAAAGTTACATAATTAAGGGTTATTTGAACAACAAATTATTAACCTCTTATAAATGCATCTGTATTGATAGCATACTAGAAATAGAAAGCTGTATTCTAATGTTCTATATTAATTTTAACTAAGTTTAATTATCTGATCATGTTTCATATTTTCTGTCTTCCTAGATTCCAAGGGTCAGCTTAAAAAAGGCAAATAAATTACGAACTGTTAGGACTTTCATGAGTTTCACTGTACATATCAGTTCTTTAACAGCCATTGTGCAGTTTATTTGTCTTTTGTCAGCTAGAGTCTGATTTGGTGTTTTCACCAAATCTGGCAAGTTTAGAAAACAGGCTTTTCTGCAATGTGTAATTTCTTTTTCTATGAAAAAAGTGGTTTTTTCTAAACTATTAAATCATCCTTTAAAATACAGAATCATAGAATCATTTCGTTTAGAAGGGACCTTAAAGATCAGCCAGTTCCAACCCCCCTGACATGGGCAGGGACACCTTCCACTAGACCAGGTTGCTCAAAGCCTCATCCAGCCTGGCCTTGAACACTTCCAGGGATGGGGCATCCACATCTTCTCTGGGCAACCTGTTCCAATTCCTCACCACCCTCTCCGGGAAGAATTTCTTCCGGATATCTAATCTATTTATAAATTATTGGGTTGAAAAAAGTAACTATACAGCTGGCAAATGCAATTAATTTAATTCAAAAGTGTGCATGTTCTTATTACTTCTTTTTGTTCTCTTAGGAAGATTATATTACTTTTGTCTGACTAGACCCAATAAAAAGACATTTTGCTAGAGTGCAATAGCAGGTTTATATGTCCGTTTTGAAAGTCTAAAAGAGATTGGGAATGTAACACCAGATATTTAGACATTTTAAACAGAAGGTAGTGACAACTACAATTAACAGAAATAAGCAATCTTTGAGAAATTAGAGAAATCTTTGAGAAATTGGCAGGCTGGTGAAGTTCCCGCTAACTGGAACAGGGTAAACATAACCCCCATCTTTAAAAAGGGAAAAAAAGAGGTCCCAGGGAACTACAGGCCAGCCAGTCTCACCTCTGTGCCTGG
>NW_010232687.1:0-387 GCF_000690775.1 Eurypyga helias | reverse complement strand
CCCCACGCTCTCCGTGAACAACTTCTTCCTGATATCTAATGTAAACCTCCCCGCTTTCAATTTAAACCCATTACCCTTTGTTCTGTCACTACAGGCCCTTGTAAAATGTCCCCTCCCAGCTTCCTTGTAGGCCCTCTTCAGGTACTTTGATACTGTCCCACATGACATCCTTGTCTCAAAACTGGAGAAACATGGATTTGACAGATGGACCGCTCGATGAATAAAGAACTGGCTGGATGGTCGCACTCAGAGGGTGGTGGTCAATGGCTCAGTGTCTGAGTGGAGACCAGTAACGAGTGGCGTCAGGGGTCAGTGTTGGGACCTGTGCTGTTTAACATCTTCATCAGGGACATGGATAATGTGATCAAGTTCACCCTCAGCAAGTTT
>NW_010232686.1:14657-14916 GCF_000690775.1 Eurypyga helias | reverse complement strand
CTGTCAATAAACATATTTTTGGTTGCTATAGCAAAGCCAGCATGCAATTAAAAAGCGCTCTGACTTCAGGGCCCTCTCCTTTCCCAGCGGCTTTGCAGACGCGCCCTGTTCCTACCGGAATCAAACCCCGATTCAGCCGTGCGGAAGCTGCATTAGCACCCGGCAGCGAAGCAGCAGGAGCAGGGACGTGGATCCCAATGGCTTCTCCCGTGCTCTATAAATAGGGAGAGGAAAAAAAAAAAAGATGATCCCCCAACCC
>NW_010232686.1:10314-14588 GCF_000690775.1 Eurypyga helias | reverse complement strand
TGAAGCATTCCCTTTCTCTGCCTAGTGAAGAGGCTGTTTTTTTGGGTCACAAGAGACAAGAAAACATCCAGTGCAAGAGAAAAACCACCGCAGTTCCCTTGTGTCACATTCTGTCTGTTGCTGATTTCCAACCGCCAAAGCGTATTTCCACGCGCAGCCAGAACGTGGCCGGATCACGCTGGGAAAATAAATCCGGCGCCGTGTTAAGAGTTCAAAGACACCTTTGCCAAGCCAACAGGGAAAAAAGACACATCGAAAGGGCATATTAACAGCGTTTCCCTTCCGCCCCAGAGGCTCGACCGACACGTCCCAAGGGCTGTTCCAGCTGCCTCGCCACTCCCCCAGGACAAACGCCGGCAGCAGGTCCCGCTATCATAACCCAGTCGGTAAATCCCTTTGCTGGCCCTGGGGGTCCCAAGGAGAGTTTGGTGGGGCTTTTGTTGGTCCGCAGAAGCTGGCCGAGGGGAAGGAAGGCTGCTGGCGCTTGCCACGTCCATCCCGCTGCATTAGGCTGCACAAATCACGGATGCGCACGAAGCCGTCACGCTGCGAGGAACGGCTTCGCTCGTGACGCTTCTTTTAGAACACAGACCAACGTGCCAAAGGCAGGAAGAGGAACCCCATCACGAAGGTCATTTGAAACTCGTCCAGACAGAGCTCTGGAGAGCGCTATCCTGTCGGATGACCAACACGGGCCATTTCCCCTTCGATCACGACGACGTTGTCGTCAGGATGCGAAACCCAAATCCAAGCCCCTCGAAGCTGCAGCCTTTGCAGCCGAGGAGCCGTGACAGCCGCGTCCCGCTGGAGGGTTTAACAGCTTTTAAACGACCGACACCTCGCTCCGAACCAACTCCTGAAAGCGTCTGTGTCTGAGCGGGAGGAAAACAGGAACGCAGCCGCAAAGGAATTAAGGTGCCGCGGCCCATCGCTCTCCCGAGGGCGCAGGATGAGGTCCCGGCGGGGCTGACATTGTCTGACGTTGAGCCGGGCTGGCGGCTCATGGATCCCTCGTGCAGCAGCACGTACGCACGCTCAAGCAGACCTGGGCCAAAGCCCTCCCGTCGCTCCTGCCAAGGGGTAACAGGCGGGGGAGCGAGGGGTGTCCTGGGGGACAACCGCACGGCCCCTCTGGCACCCCAAGAGCAGCCGGGCCAGGAACCTGGTGCTGCGTGCTCAAGACGGGGGGACGTGGGGGTGACACGGAGCTGGCAGAGCAGCAACGGCACCCCCGAGCGAACCCCCCAGCAGCCCGACCGGCGGGACAACGCGTCCTTGTTGTGGAGAAGGTCAGGGGGGCAGAGCCTCTTGTCCTCCGCCCGGGAGCGAAGCGGGGTCTCACTGGCATTCTTCGAAAGCACGAGAGAGAAACCAGAGCAGCCAGCGGCTCCGCAGGGAGCACGCCCTGGAATTCGGGTCTGACTCAGCGCAGATGCCCTCCGCTCTGGCTCTGCCGTGGGAGGCGGATCCGTATTTACACCAGGCAAACAGCACCGCGGGGGGTTACGGGGGACAAGCGCCGCTGTCGTGCTTGGGAGGGCTGGATGGCAGGAGCCTGGTTCTCGTCCCGTCGCCCAAACGCCAAATCTTTAGGCTCGGGGCAAAGCACCTCTGAAATTCCACCCCCATCGGACACGCCGTCCAACAAGATTTTTGTCCTAACAGATACATTTCCACTACGAATCAGTGCTCAGGGAAAAAAAAGCCTCCTTTGTTGAGAAATTTCTGCTCCTGAACTACTGAGGGGTGGCAAACCGCGTTTGGAGCCAGACAGGGCACCACAAGCAGCCACCCCCCAAGCCATGAACCCAAACGGAGACTTGGGCCTTCACCCTTTTACTCTGAATTCCCCTGAAGAAAACAGTGAGAAGCAAACACCCCCTTTGTCCTCAGCCTGGATGAATCATTTCAACAAAACCTGACTATTTGGCTCTAATTTTATATTAGATGATTTTCAAAGCCAACCCCAGGACTTGCCAATATTGGTTCAGTTTTCCCTTCCTGCATTTTTCTCCTCTAAAATCCGCTGTGAATCCCCTCTAACTGCATTTACTATCTCACTTGGATTAGGTGTACGCTTCCCAAAGGTTTTTTGGGGGGGACCCGTTTCAGAGACCAACTTGAGACACTAACGCTGGGCTCTTCCTTCCGTATCGCTGAGCCTCGAAGTCTCTCATTATTTCCAAGGGTTTCTCCGTAATGGAGGACAGAAAATTCCCCCTGCACCCCCTTCAAGCCAAGACACACGTGCTGTTTCCTACCCCCAGCACTCCCATGCCTTAAACTCCAAAGGACCGTGAGGTTTCCAGTAAACCAGCTTCCGCAGGTTTCCACGGCCTCCTGCCCGCCCGCAGCACTGCGGCTGGGGCCGGCGCTCCCAGAGCCACCTCTGGGAGAGGGTGTTTGGCCGAGGTGTCCCCCCACCGCCTTCCACACCCAAGAGCTCGGCAGGAAGGATGCCGGGATGGAAGCGGCCCGCGGCTGCTGCCCTCGCGCTACCCTGAGCTGTTGGAAACGTAGGTGTCCAGCCGCCTGGAAGCGGCAGCAGAGAAGGAACAGCGTCTCCCAAGGGCTGCTCGTGCCAGACTGAAGGGGAAGAGATGAGTCAGCCTCTGCCGCTGACCATCTCCCTCCGGCGAGCAGAGAACCCGCTTAACCCGAGCATGTCCGGAGCCTTCTCCAGCTGAAGTGTCCAGGCGAAACACAGCCGAGCCGTCCAGCTCGTCCCTTACGGCACCTGAAGTCACCTCCCAGGGCTTATACGGACCCGTGCGACTGGAAGGGCAGGACAAGGCCCAGACCTAGCTGTGTTCAAAACTAGCATTGCCTTCAGCACAGGCTTGTGGGCAGCTCCTACAAAGGAGCCACCGCGGGGGTGCACACGGACCCCCACCTGCGGACTCAGGAGGAGCAAGGTTCCCTGGAGAGGCGACGAGGTGAAGGGGCGCACTTACCAGTTCTCGGAGCCGTGGGGAATGCGGCAGCTCTCCTGAAAGCATGCTGAAGGCTCTAGGAATCCCCCCCTGGTTGTCACTGCAGTCCACAAACACACGCAGCCCTCGGCTGGATAAGCCTGCTGCATCCGGCCTTCCGCACAAGGCTCGGGAAGGGATGGTGCTCGATGTGCAAAGAGAGGAAATCCTGAGATCTAGATGTGAAAATACACTCCGTAGGTCAAGCACCAAACCTGTGGAATAGGCACCAAACCCCTCCTGAGCCATCAGCGTCTGTTGTTTCGATGGCATCACACGGGCAATTCATCGCCACGCGACAGCCTCCTGGGCTCATCTTTAAGAGGGGAATTTCCCAGCTGCATCTCCTGTTGCCAATCCTTAAGGATTTTCACCACTTAACATGACCTGGGAGCAGATTTGGGTTGGGGTTAGGGTGCTCTCCCATATCTGCTGTGGGCCAGCCTGGACCTCAGGACACTCCCTGAAGCCACACAACGCCAGGAACGATGTGAAGGGAGCAGCAGGGCTTGTGTCGGGAGAGAAGGGGCAGGGGGCACTTGGCACTCTTCAAAACCCCTCACCTACTCACCGGGCCGTAACTGCAGCCCAAGGAGAGCAAGGAGTGTTTCCAGAGGGCAGATCAGCTCACCCAAACACGCCGGCCTCTCGGCTGGCCTGAAGCGTGGCCACAGCCCCAGCGCAAGGGCACTTGCAAGGACACGAGGAACTCGGCATGGCAAGAGGCTCTTCGGATGGACTCGTTACACACAGGGGTTCTGCCTCCCAGGCTCGGAGCCGCAGCCCGGGGAGGCGGACGGCCCTTTTCTTCCACAGCCGCTAAGCCCAAGGTATTTCTCAGACATGGCCGAGAGCCTGAACTCCTCGAGTACGTGGAGGGGTGCGCAGGGAACGGTGGACCCCGTTGGCACGGAACAGCTCGGCAGCTGGCTGTGCACCCTGGGTTGTGTAAACTCCTGGCGCACAAACACCATTGAGGTTCACATAACAGGGCTTTCGAAATATTTCATTTTTTTATAAAAGAAAGTACGTATAGATTTGCATTTCCGACGACAGCAAGAAGTCCGGAACTTCCCGATGACACGGCAGCTTTATTGCTGTAATTGCCCGAAGCGGTAATAAACCCCAACGACGCAGCAGCTGACGGGTCGATCACGACAATCCGGGGAAAATTTCTATGGTGTTTATGCGAAGGACGGTCTGCGGGTTCACGATGACTGTGAAGAGAAAAAACAACCAGGTGAGACGACAGCCCACGGCGCCGCGTACCCTCCGGCGTCTGGCTTCGCTACGGCAGGCGGG
>NW_010232686.1:8393-10278 GCF_000690775.1 Eurypyga helias | reverse complement strand
TGCCCCGCTGGCAGGAGAGCCGCGTCCTTGGTACAGCACCCACGAGAGGTCAAGGCAGAGCTCCCAGGGACCGGGACAGCCTGGACAGGGCTTCAGCACCCGTTCCATAAAAAGCCAGGTATAATCTGTCTGTCTCTCAGCTGTGTATCTGAAAGGGGCAGTCAGCTGGGGATCAAAAAGCAAATATCCCTGATTATACCTGATATTTAAGGTTTTGGAAAGAGAACAAGACTGCTTTTCTGCTCAGGGTATTTTTTCTTCCTCAGCAAGCTCTTTTGCAAGGTCATCTAACAGAGGGTGCTGGACCGAGGGGATATTAAGCCACAGACTGGTTTGGGTGGGGGGGACCTTAAAGCTGTCCCCGCCCCACCCCCTGCCCCCGGCACCTTCCATAGCCCAGGGTGCTCCAAGCCTCATCCAGCCTGGCCTTGGACACTCCCAGGGATGGGGCATCCACAGCTTCTCTGGGAACCTGTCCCAGTGCTCCCACCCTCTGCGGGAAGAATTCCTTCCTGATGGCCCATCTCCACCTCTCTCTTCCCGTTTAAACCCGTCACCCCATGCCCTGTCACTCCCTGCCCTTGGAAAAAGCCCCCCCAGGCACTGGAAGGGGCTCTGAGGTCTCCCCAAACACCCCACCTCTCCCAGCTTGTCCCCACGCAGGTCACGCAGTCACTGTGCCCTAACACAGGGCACCCCGGGGGCCGCGGGCTGGGTGGCAGATGCTGTGCCACAAAGGGCCCTGGTGAACAGTCTCCTTCCCCAGGACCACCCTGCGTCACCTCCCCCTCCCGGGTCCACCGACAAAACAGCAGGGGGGAAGCTCTGTTCCCTTCATCTTACTTTTCTTCCTTTGATAGTTGTGCCTCTTCCAAAAGCGCATGTTGATCTTCGGCCACGACTCCGTCTTCTCAATCACAGTCGCCTCCACACGGACGAGATCTTTCCTTCAAAATAAATTTTAGAAGCATCACTTTTTAATTATCCACACTCTGCTCCGATCAGCAAGCAGGTTTCTGGTGAAGAGCAACACGCGGACAACACATCCTGCCGTACAGACCCCAGACCCACGGGGACCACAGAAGGAAGCCACCTCGGAAGGAGGGAAACGTGTCGGGTTGTCGGCCTCGCGGTGCAAAGCCAAAAGCCTCGGGGTGCTGCACGTGGGGCAGCCGGGCGATGTGACAGTTTGCAGGGCAGCAGCTCTGTCGCGTGAGCGATGAGATCAGAGACAGCCACGCAGGCAGCAGTAGGACAAACCTGCCAGAACTCGCTGCATTACACTACGAGAAGTTCCCGGGCACATTCCCATGACCTGTGTCCCCTCCTTTGCTTACAGTACTCCTTAGACCCCTCCCATGGCCCCTTCTCCTCTGCTGTGCTGGTAACACAGAAGTCCTTCCTCCTGAAAAGCATCACAGGGAGCCGGAAGGAGGTCTTCCCACCTTGCCCACCCGAGTAAGTCCTGGCAAAGGCTCGAAGAAAAGGGCTTCGGCCTGGTGTTTCCAGCAGGAAGCACAGCTAATTGGCTGCTGGAGCAAGTCACCTCTCCTCCCACACGCTGCTCGTCTGCCTCCCACTCGGTCTGTCCTGCTTGTTTGCCCCAGATTGGGAGAGGGGACTCGCTGGGGGTTCCACGCACTGCTCCCCACCCTGCAGCTGGGGGGGCTCAGGCTGAGCGGCGAGACCACCCAGGGACTCAAATTATTTCTCGATCTCATTTCTACATGTGGCCGTTCTCAAGTAAACATCCTCCCTCCCCGAGGATGGAGATGGAGAGAAGAATACGGCTTGTACCTCCTGCACAGGCGAGTAACACCACAGTCACTCGTTCCACACTACCTCACGGACACACGCAAACACTCCTGCGCCCAGGGATTCCGCA
>NW_010232686.1:5968-8360 GCF_000690775.1 Eurypyga helias | reverse complement strand
CCAGCCCCCTCTCTCTAGCTGCTACCTGAAAACAAGGCGGTCTGGAGCACGCGCTGGAGGACCAGCTTCCTGCCTGCACAACTCCTCCTCTCCGGACGGTAAGTGCCTCTGGACAGACTAAAGCTTGGGGACACGTGGTTTTAAGCAACAGCCACAACGGAGGAGGAGGAAGAGGCACTCTTTCACGCAGCATCCCTGCAGAACACCATTCAAAGCTTGTTAGCACACCCGCTTCGGTGCCAGAAGACATTTAAAGAACAGTTTTCTGACGAATGACTCTGTCTGCAGTTAAGGGGGGGCAGAAGGAGAAGCCCATCCAGCCAAACTGTTCCAGCAAGATCACGAGGAGGCCAAAGGCTTTGAGACATTGACCATCTCTCTTAACATTCACCCTCTGGGGTGTAATATGTACCAGAGATTGGATCCTTGCGGGAGGAGGGAAGGACAGCCAGAGGAGAAAGCTGACACGTCTGCATTCAGTGACCAGCCCAGAAGAAAAGAGACATAAGATAATCTGGATTTTAAGAGCCCACTGGGTGAGCCTGACACCCAGCTAAGGGATGTTCTCCAGATCCGGCCCCGATAGCACTAAAATACACAGCAAGCCTTGCAGCGCGAGGAAGGACACCAAAAACCCAACTGCCCTGGGGGCTGGCCACGTCTTCCCGCGCCAACCAGGGAGCTGCCCTTGCTGGGTCTAACCCCTGCCCGCTGAAGGCAAAGGGGGAGCTCAAGTCCCACCGCCTCCTCACAGGCTGGGGCTCTAACGGCACGCGAGAAAGCCACCGGTGGTGATCACATGGGAAAACTGGAGAGCAGCCAGGCCAGATACAGTGACCTGGTCACTGAAATCTCTCGGCTGCTCTCAGCAGAGCCTGGGCCTGCAGGAGCACAGCCGAGCGGTCCCTCATACAGCCCTACCCGCTGCCCTTGGGTAGTGCCCAGCCAAAGGGAGAAACATGGGCACAGATCTGTAGATAAGTGTGCGTGTCTGCATTGCTCACAGATGCTGAGATGCTTTCCAGCAAATCTTTACGGGGATTGTCGGGACAATCGAGTACCCGAGCGTGGCTTCACTCTGCAGGTCAAGGTTCAAGGCCATCGGGCCCCGACGAGTCCTTCTCTGTGGGACAAAGCACCAAGACCTGCTGGTTGAAAGGCTGAGGCAGAGCAGAGACCAGCTCGCTGGGGAAGCACTTATGAACAGAAAAGTTCTCAGCAACTCGAGCCCAAGGAAAAAAAAAAAAACAAAAAAAACTGTGTCGAATGTTTTAGGTATGACTGGAATGTCCATACAAATAAAAAGGGGGTCACACATTTCCCAGAGACCGACAATCAGCCTCCTGCTCTCCGCAGCGGAGTGCTTCTGACAAGGCACACCTACCCGCCTTTCGCAGGAGGCAAGAACAATGCACACGGAAACAGCAGGCCTCAGTTGGGCTGAAAGCTGTTGTCATCAAGCAGCGAGACAGATCCAGGCAGCCTACAAGCCCCCAGGGCCGTAACTCTTCAGAGGTAATAATTCCAGCTGACAAGCTCGCTCCCTGCAGAAGGTAACTGCGTCCCAGCCTGGCTGCCTGGGAGGAGGAGCGCTCCGGGACCCTTCCTCATTTCCACTGGAGACACAGCAGAGATGGGCAGGAGAGGGCATGGTTTGCCCAGAGAAAATCCCATCTGCTCTACTTTGTCTAGAATCAGCTGAGCTTTGTGACAGAGGCGTTTCACCAGGGCCTTTTTTTTTTGCTGAGGGGCTCAGTTGGTCTGTAACCCTAACCCAAACCAGCTGAGGCTCTCAGCTGGTCCGTAACCCTAACCCAAACCAGCTGAGGGTCTCAGCTGGTCCGTAACCCTAACCCAAACCAGCTGAGGGTCTCAGCTGGTGGCCTGAAACGCAAACCTGCCCAGGGCTATGCTCCCTTCTGACCACAGCCCGACAAGTGCAGGACTCCTGCGCGACACGGCTCCGAGTACAGCCGCGTCCCGCCCGCCGCCCTCGTGCCAGCCGACCCGACGGCAAGTTACTTGGACAAATGCAAACGCCAGCGGATTCCAGAGCAGAAGCCAGCTACAAGTTCCCAGAATAGCCTCTGCCACGCAGATGTGTTTTGTTGCACTGCTGAAGGCTTTAAGAGTGTCATCTTGGGAGGTATCTGCCTGCTACAGAAAATGAAAACATGACCCTCTCTCCAAAACAGGCCAAGTCCCTGCCCGCCGGCGAGCGGGAACAGGGAGCGCAGCCACGAGGAGCTGCCTTATGCAGACACGGGTGCGAGCACCCACCGAAGAGCTTATCCTAAAACAGAAGAACAAACCCCTTTTCGTCCACATCCAGCTTCTCACCCCTCCACAGCGTCTGTGGTTTACACGCAACTGGGACGTCTGGGAGAGAACG
>NW_010232686.1:1898-5870 GCF_000690775.1 Eurypyga helias | reverse complement strand
CCCCCGCCTGCTCTTCGTTCCACCTGGTCAGTCTCCTCCTCCTCCCCGGATCTCCTGGGGGGTCAGGCGAACGCTGGCACACGGCAGTCTGGTCTCCCTGCACTTCGAGTGCCTGCAGGAACCGAACAGCCGGTTTTCTTCCCGTCCCAGCGCTTCTGGGTCTCCGGCCACATCCGAGCCCAGCGCACAACAGAGGGTTGCAAAGAGCCACCCCAGGGTCACCAGCCAGGGGAGCCCGGTGAAGGGCGTGCACCGAACGCTGGCGTGGCACGTCCCTGTCTGCCCAACTTGGGCTCCCCCGGGAATTTCTGCAAGATAACATTTCCAGTCCTAACAACGAGATTCCCCCTTCCTAAGATCTTCCACAAGTGCAGTACCTGTCAACGATTCAGACTCCCGGCGAGCTGCGACTCCACACCTATTCGCAGTGCTGTTGAAAGGACTGGCAGCCCTCAAAATCCCGGCTCCGGCAGGGAATGCAAGGCAGCTGTCACCAGTGTGACAGAAGCCCCGTTATCACAGACTGTTTTGGGGGGGAGGGACCTCAAAGCCCCCCCCGCCCCACCCCCTGCCATGGGCAGGGACACCTTCCATAGCCCAGGGTGCTCCAAGCCTCATCCAGCCTGGCCTTGGACACTCCCAGGGATGGGCCATCCACAGCTTCTCTGGGCAACCTGTCTCAGTGCTCCCACCCTCTGCAGGAAGAATTCCTTCCTGATGGCCCATCTCCATCTCCCTCTTTCCGTTTAAACCCGTCACCCCTTGTCCTGTCACTCCCTGCCCTTGGAAACAGTCCCCCCCAGGTTCCTTGCAGGCTGCCCGCACGCTACCTCAGACCCAGCACTGCTCTACCCTGGCCCTGTGGCAATGGTTCGGGTCAGCAGTGGCTGAGGAGCTTTTGATGACTTTCAAAAGCCAGAGGGCTGGGAAGAAGCCAGTGCTGATAAATCAAAGTTTATCTTCAGTTTCAGGGACTGTTAGAGCCCTGAAGCTACCATTAAATACCAGAATTGTCTTGAAGATCATCCTTGTGTGAGACATCTTACCCCAGGAGCGGCCTTCCAATGAGCGTGAAGTCGTCAGCACCAACCAGCAACACCTATGGAAAAGAAATCAGGCGTATCTCACCGGCCAATGTCCCAGCAGGGACACCAGCAGTGTCTTCCAAACGCTACAGTCACCACAAAGGAGTCAAACCAGCTTAACAATAAACCTTTACACACTTCAGACCTGATGCTGCTACTGGTGAGGGATGGTGGGGAAAGGCAGCTAACCAGAACCAGACTGATTAACCACACAGCCTTCTGGGAGAGCTTATCCTACTAAAACACACTTCATCACAGGATCATGGACTCACAGGATGGTTTGGGTTGGAGGGACCTCAAGGCCACTCCAGTCCCACCCCCTGCCACGGGCAGGGACACCTTCCATAGCCCAGGGTGCTCCCAGCCTCATCCAGCCTGGCCTTGGACACTCCCAGGGATGGGGCATCCACAGCTTCTCTGGGAACCTGTCCCAGTGCTCCCACCCTCTGCAGGAAGAATCTTTCCCGTTGATCAGAACACACTGAACCTCTGTGTTCCAGCTCACCATCAGCTGTAAAAGACAGGAAAAGCAATGCAGGGAAGAAGAAGAACATGCCTTGTGCAGGATCGGAATGACCGGCAGCTCCTACAACCACTGGATTTTCATGGCAGTTGCTACATATCCCAGCAGAGAAACACCTCCCGCATTCTGCTCCGTGAGGCCTCGAGGTGGGCAATAAAGAAACGAGTGTGTGGGGGGGTTCACCACCCCGGGGACTAGCCTTTGTTCCAGGGCATTTCAGCCACCTGCCTGGCGAAAGGCGCCGTGAGGTGTCCTGCGGCAAGAGCGGCTGTCGCGAGAGGATGCAGCCTTTCTTGCAGCCCTCTCCCCACACTAACTGTACGGCAGCAGCTAACACCGGCCGACAAACGGTCACGAGACGTTCTGACCTCTGTTTTAGACAGATGCTGGCCAGTAAAACCCCAAAAGGGTTATGGTGGTTAGGCAAGTTTTCCAATCCACCTTAACCTCTGCATTCCTAGCTGGCCACTCCATGCACATCACCCCTCTGCGTCGTGTCCAAGGACACGGGACGGCTGAAGGCCTCAACAGCTGCCTCAAAACTGGACTTCAAAGCAACGGATGAGCAGAAAAACTGCCCGGCTCTCCATAGCTGCTTGCTTGGCTCCAGCAACCAGCGTCGAGCCAACAGACTCCCGCTTCTTAATCTTTCACATACAATTTGGATTAATGAGCCACTACAAGTCCCTGCTCGTTAGCCCAGGCTGAGGACAAAGACACCGAAGAGTGTCTTGGCAGCTCTCCCCTGCAGGCCCCGTCCCCCTCCCTCCACCCAACACAGCGGGATAAGGATCTCGCAAAGCGTGGAGCAGCGACAGCCCCTCTGGGAGCACTGCAAGTATTTTGGGTGCTGGAGTCTGGAGGTAAACAGAGGCCTCAGCTGCCATCTCTAGAAACAACTGCCATGTTCTTTTTTTGGATGAAGTTATACAATAGAAATCTGTCTCCTAGGGGTCTGGCAGGACTCACTCCAGCCCCGTTCAAGAGGAATCACAGCAATACCGCTAACAGCCCCTGCGACTGGAGCACAGCGAAGGCAAGAGCTGGAGTAAGAACGGGAGATCTGGCGGGGGCTCTTGTTTTTAAAAGCTGGTTATGGGGACGTTTGCAGGCAATGTGCTCTGGCCCCGCACGCAGCCGGGCATCACAGGCACCGCGGAAGCACGGCACGTCACCTTTTCCATCCGGATTCGGTCTCCGCATTCAGCCTCCAGGACGTTGTCCATCATAATCAAGTCTTCGCTGGTTATTTTCCACTGCTTGCTGGCAAAGTGGACCACAGCGAAGAGCCTTCCGTACTGCCCCGTCGCGATCATCCTGTTCACCTTCTCTACCACTTCTGTGGGCAGAAGCGGGGGCGGAATGAGCGCAGAACAGTCAGCAGGGTGCCAAGAGCTGCTCAAAACCCACTCAGCCGCGCTGCTCGCCCACCAGCCCTCTTAAACCACCAAAAACCGGGGGTCTTTCAGCAAGGAGCAACAGCAGCATTGTGCCCCACGACGCCTGAGCCTCCCCCTCCGTAAACTCGGTGACCAGTTTGTATTTTCGTGGCCAGCCGACCCGCGTGTAGGTCACACCGAGTGCGTACGTACCTACGGGCTGCTGCCAACCCGCGGCTGCCGACTTCTCAGCCTCTTCCTGCGGCACCCTAAACCACGCACTCTTCAGGTACAAAGCGCCGCACAAAACAGCGCTTGCCCCCCAGCCCACATTTGGGAGGAGCTGCTCTCACTTTCCACGTCATACGCAGAGAGCCCAGGATTCCGAATACTGCGTAAGGCACGCGGGAACACCAGCAAGCGTTCCATGGAATCTTTAGGTTGGAAAAGACCTTTAAGATCATTGAGTCCAACCGTTAATCCAGCACTGCCAAGGCCACCCCTAACCCATGTCCCTGAGCACCTCGTCCACACGGCTCTGAAACCCCCTCCTGGGATGGTGACTCCCCCCTCCCTGGGCAGCCCCTTCCAATCCTGACAGCCCTTTCCAGGAAGACATTTTCCCAAATATCCCATCTAAACCTCCCCTGGCCCAACTTGAGGATGAGTCCAACCGTTAATCCAGCACTGCCAAGGCCACCCCTAACCCATGTCCCTGAGCACCTCGTCCACACGGCTCTGAAACCCCCTCCTGGGATGGTGACTCCCCCCTCCCTGGGCAGCCCCTTCCAATCCTGACAGCCCTTTCCAGGAAGACATTTTCCCAAATATCCCATCTAAACCTCCCCTGGCCCAACTTGAGGATGTTTCCTCTTGGCCCATCACTTGTCACTGGGGAGAAGAGCCCAACCCCCTCTTTCTGCACCCCCTTTCAGGGAGTTGTGGGGAGTAATAAGGTCTCCCTGAGCCTCCTCTTCTCCAGGCT
>NW_010232686.1:0-1648 GCF_000690775.1 Eurypyga helias | reverse complement strand
TGCTGGCTCATATCCATACAGCTGTCAATCAAAAAGTTTGGCAAAGGACACAGGAAAAAGGGCTCCAGTGCCCTAGCAAAGCCTGGCCTGAGAACATGTACCTGCAGCAAAGACGAGAGACCTTCCCCCCACCCTCTTCCAGAAAACCCCCTCCCATATGCACATGTACGCAGAGCAGGACAAATCCCAGGGACGAGGTCCTGCATACGAACAGACTCCACTTTCTGCGACTGACTTCCTGCGCAGCCAAACCCAGTTTTTCTGGGAACATCAGAAGGTGGTGCCTAATGAGTACCATTCCACTGCCAAATCACAGCTTTCCACCCTCTGGAGCTGTTCAGGGGAAGAGCAGATTTTCTATAACTGGACAAGTAGATTTTCTTCACCATCCTCAGAAGTGGCTGAATCATTTTTTCTCGGAATGCAAACACCACAACACCCGAATTCAGCAGCCCGGCGAACCAAACCCAGCCCTTACAGGAACACGCTGAACGTGGCCAAGCTTCAACCCAGCAGACACGTCTACCCAAGGCAGGAGGTAAGGACAGAAGTTACTTGCAAGGCAGCAGCTGCTGCAGGTCCCACCGAGCCGGAGTTTAGCTTTGGCGTTGCTGGAATTGCTGTCCCAGAAGACAAATCCACCACGTGCTCTCCTCTCTGGCTCACAGGGGTCCAGAGGAAGAACCACAACCCCCTGCTCTCTGCTACGCTCCCAGCTGCACAGTGGGTCCCGTAAATCTCTTCCAGCTCTACGCTCCTGATCTAGGGGTATCAGCAGTGCTGCGGTCAACAGCTCCGACCCCCGATTTCCAAACGCTGGCCTACAGCCTTCTCTTAGCAAGACCCACGTGAAGCTGTGCTCCAGCAAGGGTTGTTTCCCTCTCCAAGGTCAACGTCCCACCCACGGGGCTCCCTCTGCTTCCTGTAACCAGAATAGGTACGTTTTCTTCAGTGCGTGGGCTCTGAAGCTGTTGGTAACTCTCCCAAACAGCTCTAGGGACAGGAAACAAAGTGACGTCACCATCTCATCACTAGTACGGCTTGTGCCTCAGCACCGTGTGGAGCGACCCCTCCTAAAGCAGCCAGGGCTGTTCCCACAACCAGCAGGAAGACAGAAGGCGGAATGCTAACGCTCTCGCTGTTGTTTGCTTTGGATAAGCACAGCCAGGAGCTAAGGATGCAAGCCCAGAAACCGTAGGAGGTTACAAGGCACGGAAATCACAGCGGCCCCGAGGACCCCCTGTGAATCAGTCGGGGGAATATGGGAGCCTGTTCACCGCGAGGCTTCGGCAAATCAAACTGAGCAGTTTAAGGTTCACTGCTGGGTCAAGTCATGCCCGGGGACAGAACACTCATCTGTCACTTCAGCAATCCCCGCAGCGCAAAGGAGATAAAAAGCAGGATGCAAAACAGCCAGAGAGGAGACACGGAGAAGGGGGCTCTCCAAAGCACCTCGCCTACACCGGCAGTAACACACCGCAGCCAGATGACAGGAGACGGTCTGGAAAAGGTGGACACAACTCAGGGTTTCTCCTCTCGCTCTCTCCTTGTAAATCTCTCCTTTACTCCCCATTCTTTCCCATCTACAGCAGTCAGGTGCCTTTCACAGACGCCCCAGAGACTAATCATAGAATCACAGAGCGGTTTG
>NW_010232685.1:15439-21034 GCF_000690775.1 Eurypyga helias | reverse complement strand
ATCCATCCTCCTCTGGGTACCCTCCCATCCATCCTCCTCTGGGTACCCTTCATCCTCCCCGCAGGTATCCCACACCCCCCTCCGATGCACACACACACACCCCCCGCCGCCTGCCCCGGCCCCGCAGCTCCCGTTAATGCCATTAGTGACAGAGGTCGAGTTTGAATCGGGGCTCGGGGACACAGCGGGGCTGCAGCGGGTTGCCTCGGAAATTCGGGTCAAGCGGCGCAGGCTCGGGTCTCACGGTCAAGGCTACTGGGAGGCAACCTCGGAAATGCCCCCCCGGATGGACAGACAGACAGATGCTCATGGCCAGTGGCCCGTCAGCCGGCACCCCCGGGGGCCCTGTCCAGCAGCACAGCTTGTTTGACCTCCCTCTCCTCCCCACAGCTCTCAGGGCTTGGATGCTTTCCCCACCAAAGGGAAGAAAACCCAACACCAGGTCCCGTTCCCGGCCAGGATCTCTGTGTGGGGCAAGTTCTGGGTTAACTCCCCCCCGGCGGGTGTTTGCCAGCTGACAAGTCTTTTTTTTCTTTTTTTTTAAGAACACAGAAACATATTTTATTTACTGCCTCCTATAAATTATTTACTAGCACGGCTGAGGTAATTCCATTAAAGCCGCATGGTTTGCTTATACCAAATAGATATCTGGGGACCGCTTTCTTTTGCCATCGTAAAGCCACACGCTTGCCAGAGAGAAGGGAAAGTCGGGGTCAGGAGGAACCAACTGCCAGAGAAATGTGCCTCAGGAAGCAGCACGGGAACAGAAAGGAAAGAGATAGCTTTGCTCCCTCTGTTTACGAGGCTCTTCAAGCACAGAAACAGCCACCTCCCGGGTGGGAGTCAGCGATGGGGCTGGGACCAGCTTGGGCTCGTCCCTCCCTGCCCCTGAGTTGGACAAAAGATGGGGCAGAGGGTGACAACGCTGTGCAGGGGCAGCCAAAGCCACCTTGGGCTGTGTCGGTGCTCCCCAAAACGTGCCTGCTCCCCCTGCCCTGGGAGAGCAGGGGGTCCCAGCAGCACTGCTCCCCACTGTGCTGGCCTTGGGACAGCTCTGCTGAGATGTCACCCTGGGAGGCCTCGTCCCCACCAGTGCCCCTCCGCAGAGTCACGAAAGGACATCCTAAGGCACTGTGGCCCCTCTGGAGCAGGTGAAGCGGCTTGGGAGCAGCCCCGAGCCATCCCTCCACCTCAGTGCCCCCCGAGAAGGCAGCTCTTCCCACTCCAGCCCCATCTGCCCACATGGACACTCAAAGCCATGGGCTCAGCGCCTCTGGCGGGTGTCCCCAGAGGCTCTGCTGGGGACAGGATTGCTTCAGCACCCCCGGCCCCCACACTCATCCCCCTCAGGCCCTTGGCAGCAACGCAGCCAGCGACAACCCCTCAAGAGCGGCTCAGAGAAGATGAACACCCAAACCCGTGTACGCTCCCCAGGGGGGAGAGAAAAGCGATGCAAAAGAGCGACATGAAGAAGAATTCCAGGTGAATATCAAGAAACTGTTTACCCTCAGAAAGTGGTATATTAGCAATGATTCCCAGTCTATTAGCATCTTCCCTTAGAAGAAACTCCCAGTTTCCTGTCTTAAAGGGATCCTGTATGGGGATAAAAGATGCCATTGCTCGCTCTGTAATGTCTTTTTCCTTACCCCATTCAGGGTTGTTTGCTAGAAAAGAAGCAGAGGACTTGGTCCTGCAGCTCTCAATACTCAAAACACAAGGCTGAAAAAAGCAAGGTGTAACGAAGTTGGAAAGCAAACTTCCAACTCCAAACAGGCAGTTCTGCCTCTGGTTGAAATACGACGTCTATGCACAACTGACGTTTTTATATCTATTTAAATGAATAACTCGATCGCACACAGGTACTTTCATTGCAGCAAGTTCTCTGCTTTCCAAATCTGTTACCTTCTAGTCCACAAATCCTCTCAATCCCCTCAAGGTAATGCAGGGCCTGTGAAGAAAGGAGCAGAGATTGCTGCTCGAGCTTTCACCACTGGAGAGATGTAATAATGTTTCTAATCAGTGAACTTGAATATTTTAAATTTGCTTTAATTCCTTCAAGCCAACACTTCATTTTCACATGGATTTGGTCACACTTCATTGGCATTTTTCTGCCCAAATAGTCTTGGCTCAAGAACATTAATATGTTCTTGATATAGCAGTTTATATGTAAAGCACGCAAAACCTGTTTCAGTGTATTATTAAATCAAGGTGTTGCTGATTAATGTGGATACACCAACTTCTGGGAGACCAGAAACTGAATGCTGAAGATCCAGCCCAGATATGGAGCAGGTGCCTACCAGCCCTCTCCCTGCTGTCCCGCCACCCCAGAAGCAGAGATGCAGGAGAAGTCCCATTACAGGGATGGATTTTTGTGATTTCTCTGGGCTTTACAGCAGCCTCAGAGCAGCTGAGCAGCAGATGCTTCAGCCTTTCACCTTGGTAGGCAGATACACCCCGGCCGTAAGTGCTTCCTGGCTGTGTGTCTCATCTCACAGGACTTTTCAATGCTTTTAAAAGTCAGATTTAATAGTACTATTTATAGAGCAGACACTGAGCAGGCAGTCTTTCTATGTCAACTCCTCCAAGGTCCACTCAGACATGAGTTGCCGTACCGGAGGCTGAGATTTTCCCTCCAAGAGAACAGCCCGTGGCAGCAGCTGCATCTTTGCCCATCTGCAGCAGCCACTGCCTGATGTGCATGAGAGACCCAGGGGTGCTGGGGGGAGTGTTCATACCTTGGGAACATTGAGGTCACATCTCCTGAATCTTAAGCTAAGCTTAGAAATCACACAGCTCTTTCTGAAGAATGTATTAAGTCCTTTTAAAAGTTTCTGGCTTTGTGATTCTCCAGATCATATTTTTGACCCTAAAAGCAGAGATTCTTATATCCAGAACTCGATAGTGAGCCCTTATTAAACCTCAAAGACCAGCAATATCATAACTAATTTCTCAAGAAACCAGGTTTCTCTCTTTTGCTGAATCTATTTGTGACAATTGCCATTGCTGGTGACAGACAGAAGATACACCCAGGATCGTGATGGTGCAAACCAGAAACATTTGTGTTGGTCTAGGGGTTGGATATAAAGCTCCACAAAATCTGCAGCTCCAGATGACTCCAGTGGCTTCCGCTGAGCACTTACAGCCATTCACAACTGCCAGCAGGCTGGTGGGTTTTGCACAAATGCCTACACCCTCAGGTGACCTGCTTGAGACCTGGATTGTGAATGGACAGAGAGTTTGAGCCAATGGACAGGTTCGCTCTCTGCTATAATTAGGTGTGATACCATGGGCATCCCTGGCCACAGGGCTGTTGGACCTGCTTGCACCAGCACCAGATCAAGTCCTAAGCTTCCTAAAACAACATACTTAAATGGAAGTTAACCAGTACACCTCTCCTTCTACGTAAAAGAAACCTACTTTCTAATGTCTTAACTAAATACTTTGATTTCTGTAGCCACACCACTTGGTAACTATGGAAATTGTTTATGGGAATTGGTAAACCCACCACTCTTTAATAAAAGTCCTACCCAGCTGTAGAGCTAGTGTTTTATGATACCAGAAAAAAAACCCATGTGCAGGAGTTGCCAAAGTTTTTGAATATTTCATTTAGCATATTCCCTCTACGTCTTGAAAATACACACAGAGCAGCCACTTTTACGATACAAAATGCCGATGTCAAATATGCATACATTTGGCAACATGTGCTTTTGTTTTTCCTCTTTCCATATCATCTTTTCCAAAACTATGCTGCAGGGAGTTTGAAATTCTCACCCAGCCCTTCGTCAGCTCTTAGTTTACTGAGGTAACTAAGAAAAGAGACAGCAACAAAAAACACCCTGCACCCCAAAAAATCAAAAGCCTCAACTTGAAACATCCTGGGATACATTTTAAAAGGTTTGTAAGACAAAAGAGTGCAAACAGCATGTAACATGAGAAAGGCTTAATGCTCAAAGAAACGCCCTTGAAAATTAATATGTCTGTTTGGAGCTGCAAAAGCTCCTTTATTTGCAGCCTGCCTGCATTAACACTTTTGGCGAGCCTAGCACCTCTGAGACTCAACGGAGCAAATATTCCACATATATTACTTTTATGATGCTCCAGATTGTCAATCCTTACAGAGCATCAAGAGTAGATTCTCTTAAGAAATACAATGTGAATCCCAATAAGTGAAATTAAGAAAAAAAACCAAATCCCTAATAAAAATAAAAAGGGAATCTGCTTTTTTTCCTGCTTTAAGTATGGCTACATTCTGATTAGTGAGAGAGATCCAGGACACAACTCCTCCAGGCACACAACACAATGAAATAGCATTGCAGCAGGCCACAAAGACATTACTTGGGTTTTTTTATGGTGAAAAGGACTTAACTAGATCATGGCCCTTAAAGAGTGATGCTCCTCTTACCATTAGAAGAGCTCTGAATCAAAGTCAAAACATTCGAAGTGCAGCAGCAGGAGAATCCCATCGGATCACCAGCACACCCCACTCTCCTGGATAACACATATTAAGTGATGATAACACGTACACAGTGATGCACCTCAGCGCTGCGGGCTCCTGTGGGCAACCCGGGCAGCCTCCCCTCTTGTTGGCAGTAGTTTTGGCTTCCCCATCCCCGCACCCTCCTGACAAAGCAGTTAGTAACACCAAGCTCTGGCGAAACACTTGAAATCTCACCCTTAATTTTTTTAAATCTCTCCTCATCCAACCAGTCCCAGCTTGAAATAGCTCTGTATATTACTATGCCTGTCAGGGAGATGCTGAGAATAATACAGGCAAAAAGGCTGGGCTGCTCCTGTCTGGGGCTGTAGCAGAGAACACAAAGGGGCTGGTGGGGGGTGAGGGAGGCATGGCCCAGCATTTCCTTCTGCTCATCTACCTACCTACTGTTGAATCGCTGGTGAAAGGCTGCAGCAAGGCAGCTGGATAACACAGGGGAGCTCTGAAGTCCTGGTTTGCAGGTTCCAACCCGCACCCCTAACAAAGCAGGTGGACACACCCCCACGGCATGCTCTGCCTGCGCGGCACCACAGCGGCGATGCAGGCACCCACCTTGTCACCACAGCAGGAGCCCCCATGCCAGCAACATGCTGCACCCACCTCGGCAACCATGCAGGCACCCACAGCAGCCAGGATTATACTGGGAGAACCTTTATGGAGCTACAACACTCCCCACCTCTCCAAGCCGCTCCCCAGCCTGGTGGTGTTGTGCATGGGTGGGTGAAAGCCGCTGGGATGAGGCTGCTGAGCTCTGCTGCACATTGCACCAGGATGGAGAGGTGCACTTGTCTCCCAAGTGACAAGTGATAGGACAAGAGGAAATGACCTCAAGTTGCACCAGGGGAGGTTTAGATTGGATATTAGGAAAAATTTCTTCCCAGAAAGGGCTGTCAGGCATTGGAAGGGGCTGCCCAGGGAGGTGGTGGAGTCACCATCCCTGGAGGGGTTTGAGGTGTGTGGATGAGGTGCTTATGGACATGGTTTAGTGGTGGTATTAGCAGAGTTAGGTTAATGGTTGGACTTCATGCCCTTAATAGTATTTTCCAAACTAAAAGATTCTCTGATTCTACCTTCTGCAAGCTCCTGTCCGCAGGGAAAGA
>NW_010232685.1:14568-15427 GCF_000690775.1 Eurypyga helias | reverse complement strand
AAGGGTCCCACAGCCAGGGATCCTGCCCTGTCAGGGTGGTGGGGACAAGATTTAGGTAGCCTGATCATGTTGGTGAGAGCACGCTCTGTGGCAGCATCCTAAGGGTAACAGCCAGGACAAGTTTGCAGCAGGGCAAGGAAGACAAACAGCCTCATCCATGGGGCAAGGTGGCCGTGCCCTGGAATCATCCTGGCCTCCCATGCCAGTGTCTACACAGAGACATTCCCTATGGAGAAACGACCTCCCCTATTGGTACCTGCCTTTTCTGAGCCAAAACAGGCTGCTCTGCATTTTTCCGTATACTGTACCTCTACAGTAATTAGATGGTACAAAGCGAGCCGCAAAGGGGTAACCAGGACAACCCATCCCAAACACCTCACCTGTCACATACACAGAACAGCAGTTTTCTTGTTGCTGGGTTTTTTTTTTGCTCATTAAACCCACCAAGATGAGAAAGTGATAGCGTTTGATTGAGGACCGCCACCTGGTTCACGCCTCACACCAAATACAGTGCTGAGCACATTGATACCTGCTGGCGAGGCTGTTCATACTCCTTCACGTACCTAAGCTCTGGCCTGGTTATTCACTTAAAGACTTCTCCAAGATCATGGCTTTTCACTGGGCATTACAGATTTCCAGCACCTAACAGCAGGCAAGTCACTCCAGCCAATGACACACATCCCAGTAATCCAGACCCAGCGCAAAGATCCCTCCTGATTTCTTTGCAAACAAGATGTTTTCATGAGAAATGCTGCACTTGCTTGGCTACCGCTGAGCTGAGCTGCTGTGGTCCCACCAGCAGAGACCCAGGGTCAGGCTCCCTGCACAGCCCTCTGCATCCCTCCCCTCCTGGGTTACC
>NW_010232685.1:1595-14553 GCF_000690775.1 Eurypyga helias | reverse complement strand
GGGAAAGAGGGCAGGCTCAGGCCCTTAACTGTTAGAATTACAGCATATGTGTTTCAAGCACTTTTGTACCTATCTGAGAAGTTAGTAATCAGTGCATGAGCTACCTGATTAGGTCACCCTGAATCACACCTCAGTATCACCTGCACAGGATTGCCTTGATGTGCTCCGTACTGCTGCATTTCTTTCATTCTCTATCACAGTTATACACAAAAGAATTTTCTAATTAATATACTCTACATAAGCAAATGTGGCTTAGTGTAAACAATTAGCATCATATTATTGCATGAAAATGTGTAATTAACCCACAGATTTGCCTATAGACTATCGTATTACAAAAGAATCTGTGGCAATGCCTGTGCCTTCCTTAGCTTCCTATTTGTGTGGTTGAAATAAGAGCGGCAGTGGGGCGGGAGTACGTGCACGCTCCATCCTGACAGCACACACACATGCACATCGCCCTTCGTTCTGCCAAGGTAGCCAATGTTTCATGCTCTAGGATTTACCTCCCAGAACAGTAGGCTGAAGGGGAAAAAAACCAAAAAAAATCACATTACTGACTAACCTTTAACACTGTCAATCTATCTGTTCCTCTTCCAAATCAAAAAATTGCAAGCCAAATTGTAGTAAAGAACCCTTCAGAAATATTTTCAAAAGGTGAAACAAAGATCAAAGCAATATACAAAACAGCTCCCTAATTTTGCTTTGTTTTATCTGTTTTACTCAAGCATCAGAGGGGCATCAGGAGGCAGGCTGTGATGATTTTTAATGATTCTGTCATTCCAATGTTATCCCAAATCTTTGCATTTTATTTTTAAATGTTTTCTATTATGGGGCAACAAAGAGCTATTCTTTCTGCCTAGCACAAACCTTAGTTTTGATTAAGCACTTCTGGTAACCATTTAGGGTGCTAAAATCTATCATTGCATTTAATTATCCTTGGTTTTTTTATAGTCTTCTTTATTGCTCATTAAATTACTAAAGATGCTTCTTCGGTTTGTTCTTAAGGAAGGATCCAGCAAGCAACATATGCTGGTGAAAGGTTGCTCAGGTTTCCACAGCATCTGAAGCTGTCAGCATAAATTCACTGATTTTGTTTTATCAAAGGATAAGCAGCTCTTGTAAAACCCTGGCACTTTGGTCACCAAAGTAATAGTCACATAAAAGAAGCCTTTTAGGTATTAGGTTTGGTGAGCAGCATTATTCCAGAGTTCAAAACATTTGGAGAAACATTTCTACAACTCAAAGCTGAGCAAATCATTTTGGCTATGAACATGGGTGTGAAGGCATTTGTTTTCCCCCAGCCAAGCCATCTTGGCATCTTTTGCAAATAATGTTATGAGATCTGCAACACACCTGGGTGCGTGACCGGGGGCTCCACACTGGCGATGGGCTCCACCGCCCCTGGCTGCTGAGCCTGCCCCGAGGCAGCCAGAAGACCTGTGTACCAGTGGGAGACCTCAAGGATGCCCAAGCACTGAAAATACTGGCCACCGTTCCCGCACAACACAGAAAAATGGTCCCGAAGGAGCCATGCCAGTATCCTGATTACACCACACCTGCGGATGCCATGAACAAGCACCCCCAGTGCTGATCCCTGTTGCCAACTGTAGCCCCAGCAGCCCCTGGTTTGACCACAGCACATGGTTCTTACTGAAGTCACAGACGTAAGTGGTGACCCTTTTGACAAAAACCCCACTGAAAAAGCAGATAGTTAATTTTTATTACTGTTACTCATTTATAACTTACTTCCTCCTAGCCTTCTGATACTCACTGCTCATTACTCCCTTCTGGCTTCCACGTGCTGGGCCTCTGCTGCCCTCAGAGATGCTGTGAATGGATGCAGCTGGGGAGTATTTCCTCCTCCTGCACATGCCTCCCCATTCCCCCAGGATCATAGAATCATAGAATGGTTTGGGTTGGAAGGGACCTTAAAGATCATCTAGTTCCAAACCCCCTGCCATGGGCAGGGACACCTTCCACTAGACCAGGGTGCTCCAAGCCTCATCCAGCCTGGCCTTGGACACTTCCAGGGATGGGGCATCCACAGCTTCTCTGGGCAACCTGTTCCAGTGCCTCACCACCCTCTCCGGGAAGAACTTCTTCCTGATATCTAATCTAAACCTCCCCACTTTCAATTTGTACCCGTTACCCCTTGTTCTGTCACTACAGACCCTTGTAAAAAGTCCCCCCCAGCTTCCTTGTAGCCCCTTCAGGTACTGGAAGGTGCTATAAGGGCTCCCTGGAGCCTTCTCTTCTCCAGGCTGAACAAGCCCAATTCTTGCATCCTTGCTGCGGCAAGGATGGCTGTGTTAAGGCAGTACGTCACTCAGGAAAGCCAAACAAGGGGGATTTTCCAGTCTCCCATTAATAGCAGATAGAGCAAAGCCCCAAACCCCCAGTGAATTCTTCACAGACAACATCTACTGTGGGACACGCTGTGTCCCAACAGGCAATCATTGCACCAATGGCCCACGGGATGTCCTGCCTCAGCCCAAAAGCCACATGCACCACAGGAGGCTGAAAAACCTGGGATTTCCCTCTGAAAACCAGCAGCCACTACACCCCTTCAACCCTCTCACCTCCCTTCCCTCCTACAATGAATTCAATAGTTTAAACTCATGTTCCCCGCCCAGAAACGCAGTGTCTTCCCCATGCTACATGAAGGCTGACACCAGCAGCATGAAGCATCCTCCCAGCCTCTTCCAGCTGACCCAAAATCAAGACCTCTCCCCTGCCGCATCCAGTGCTGGGGCGGTAGCATTTTGGCAGCATGGGGTAGCCGGGGTCATCAGGCTTTGCAGCTTGGTGAGCTTCAAAACCAACGCGCACTCCCTTTCTGACACATTTTTGTTCCCTCACCTGGTCTGCCAAGTTAGGGGAAAAATGGTGATCATAGCCTAGGTGGCTACATTAATTCAGTAATAAGATTACCAGTAACATCAGGACAGAACAGTGGTTTTATCTCTGTTTGGTTATATTATGTAATATTGAAGCCACATTGGTATTTAAACATTATATTACACTGTGTTTTTGTAATCTCAAATGAAAGCTATTCAGTTAATTCTCTGAGCTTTGTTATGTTCTCAAATTCCCTTTAAACTATTCTTATTCTGAACTATATTTACTTAACTATGAAGCCATGAGCAGCCCATGCGAATACAGCAGGGATTTCCCCCGTTCATAAATTTATGCACTCTACCTTTTATCAGCTTAGCAAATAACACGGCTCAAAGGTTTTACAGGTTTCCGCTTTCTCAGCTGTTACCTTGGTGCACGAGGCTGTGTTAGGTTTCCGTTTAAGCCACCTTCCAGGCACATCCCACCTGCCAGCAATTCGCTGTGGCAGTTTCCTCGGGGCAAGATTGGCCGTGGCATTAGAAACCCGGTGTGTGTGGGCTGAAGATCTGCGTGCCACCGGAGCAAGGAGGCACTCGGCATCCTGAACACGAGGCTCTCAGGATGGCAGCTATGCGAGATGCCAGGTGTGGTGCTGGCATCACTTTCCCCATGGGCTGTTTCAGGTTTAGCCTTTCAGATGCTGGACACAATATGGCCCAAACCCTGCCATCCTCACCCGGGCTTCCCTCTACTCGTGTCTCTGAAATCAGCTGCACATAAATAATTATTTTCCCATCTCTGATATCAAACCATTTCAACTGAGCAATGAGAACATCATCTGAACTGCAATGTCCACCACCTCAGTATTTTGCCATGTGCTGACATGTGGCAAAGGACACGTGACTCCTTTACACCTCACACGAGGCAGAGATGCTGTAACCAGGGCTGCGGAGGAGGCCACCCTGAATAGAAGGATATTGACCACTTGGAGCGAGTCCAGAGGAGGCCACGAAGATGCTCAGAGGGCTGGAGCCCCTCTGCTATGACGAAAGGCTGCAAGAATTGGGCTTGTTCAGCCTGGAGAAGAGGAGGCTCCGAGGAGACCTCATTGCAGCTTTCCAGTATCTGAAGGGGGACTACAAGGGTGCTGGGAGAGGACTTTTTACAAGGGCCTGCAGTGACAGGACAAGGGGTAATGGGTTTAAATTGAAATCAGGGAGGTGTAGATTAGATATCAGGAAGAAATTCTTCACAGAGAGGGTGGTGAGGCACTGGAACAGGTTGCCCAGAGATGTTGTGGATGCCCCATCCCTGGCTGACTTCAAGGCCAGGCTGGATGTGGCTTTGAGCAACTTGGTCTAGTGCAAGGTGTCCCTGCCCATGGCAGCGGGGTTGGAACTAGATGATCTTTAAGGCCCCTTCAAACCCAAACCATTCTATGATTCTATGAATAGCTGGGCTGAGCTGGGATGAAGCGGGTCCAGAGGGACCGAGCTCTGGCTGCGTCCAACACACCTTGCAGCAGTGGGGCTGGTGCCAGCACAGGGATGCTCAGCTTGTGCCCTGCTGGGCACATCTTCCGTGTCAATGAAACCCAAGCTGAAAACAGAAGAAAGCATGTGGGGAGACAGGAAAATACCAGGAAATGCCATACAAGGTCCATCCACATCTTGCCTGTGGCTGCAAAACCAAGCTTAAGACTGCTCTGACAGGTCCTGCTCCACTCCCTTCCCTCTGGACTCTGCATCCTCAGATCCTGAGCCCATCTTTGGGGCCTGAAATGCATAATGAAACAATTAGCTGTGCTTCATAAAACTGCCTCCATCCAGCTGACCACAGCTCTTCCAGCACCTGGAGGACACCAAAAGTTGGGCTGGCAGCAGCCCAGCACAGACTGTGCCCACCAGCTGTGGTGGCAAAGGTCTATGTGTCAAAGGTCCAAGATGACACCTTCAAAGGTGGCAGCACCAGGCAGCCAGAGCTCCATCCCTCTAATCAAGGCACTAACAACCACCCCCAAACCAGGGTGAGTGGGTTTAGGGGCAACACTGAGTGATGCCTGAGTCATCCCCATACCGGGTATCCCTGCAGCTCTGGAAGGTGATCCAACACCTCTGCATTGTGCTCAGGCATTAACTCCATGGCAAGAAGCACTGGGAAGCGAAGCCATATTGCTTGAGGGAAGGAGGAGAAGCACGAGAAAAGGAATATTAATAGGCAATTACTGTCAGGACAGCACACGCCAGAGAAGTGATTGGTGCTCTCTTCTCTAGAAAGCTTTCCCTTCCTTCTCCACTCTTACCTCTCCTTTGGGAAAACCAGGCAGAGAAGCACAAGTCTCCTAAGTGCTGCTCAACCAGCACCTGCAGAGGCAGGATCTCACCTCCCCCAGGGGCTGTCCCCTCTGCCAGCCACGTGTCACCTCCCAGTACCCCAGCCCACCTTCCCCAGGGGCTGCTCTGCACAGGCTGGGGCTCCTCGAGACCACAGCAGGAGTGGGGCGACTGCCAGCACAGGTGATGAGGGCGTTTGTCTGGAGCTGGTGCTCCATGAAGAGGTGCAGAGATCAGACCAGGGGTGGCGGAGCTGTGCGGTGATGCTGGTGTGCCACCTCCGCAGCCACGCGTGAGCTGGAGCAGCACGGCTGCTCTTTTACCAGCGACCTGTCTTAAACAGCTCCTTCTCCCCTACGGTGGCTGCGCTGCATTTCCGTGCTCGGATGGGCAGGAGCAGGATGCAGAAGCTCTATTTAGCCAAACAGCCTTCAGAGGATGGCACCTGCAGGTGGGAGGGAGCGTTATGCAGTGATGCAGTCGGGATCTTAGCAGGGATTGCGGCATTTTAGCAGCTCTTGGAAACTCTGGGCTGAGATACAGCGTAATTGCTGTGGTGCCTCCCTGCTGCAAACAGCCACTCACCCAGATGATGTCCCCGAAAAGAGCCGCTGCATTATTGCCCGTGCTGTGTTTGGCATGGCATGGATTTGGTGGGCTGGGAGCTCCTGCCGCTGTGCTGGGGACACAGTGTGATCGTGGGGGGATGCGACACTGGTGTGCCAATGCGTGCCAGCGCTGAGCGGATGCAGACGGTACCGGCAAACCACCCACCCGATCTGGGCTTACCCCCACCAGCTGTTCTGACCCACCCCAACACCTCTGTGGGCTAGCGGCGTTTCCGATCTCCTCTCCTGTCTGATCCACCCTCGCTGGCGAGCCCAGGCTCTGATCTCCCCAGTACTAATCCAGTCTCTCCCCCAGCTGCTCCAGGATTCTGATCTTCCCTCTTCAGCTGTGCCAGGCCTGGCTGATGTCCCCTGGCTTCCCTAAGCCCCTGATCCCCCTCCTCAGCCGCTCCCGTCTGCTCCCTAGCTGTCCTCAGCCACGGGCAAAGCCCCCACCACCAAAGGGCTCCTGGCCTGCCCTGCCTGCGGGGTGGGTGCTGCCCGGAGCTGGCAGCATGCAGGGCTGGGGGAACACGCAGACCCCAGCCTGGGCAGGACCCTGCTGCTACAGGGCAGATCCCAGGGGATTGCGCACAAGGAGGATGCCCCAGCAAACACACACACTTGCGTTATATTCACCGTGGAGGGCTGTTTGGGTCCCTGAAATCTCCCTGTTGACCCCCACAGGCACGATGCATACACACTTTGCACCCCGTAACTCATCCACTTGGACACTGAACCCCATAGTGAGCTGCACATGTGCAGTGGGTGACAGAGGGAGGACAGGCTCCCACTGCTCCTCGAGAGAAGCTGAACCTCCATCAGAGCCCTCTACTCAGCTGGCCACTACAGAGAGAAGATGAGAATGATTTGGAAAAGATAATCAGTATTTTCAAGCTTTTTCACCCACCCTGGGAGCTACTCTCCCCTTTTAAATGAAAGTGGGAAGTCTCTTATGACCACAGTACTCCAGGAATGGGGCGCTGAGCAAAACCACGGTGGGTTCACATAAAAATTCCAAGTGTTTGCATCATCTTAGGAACGTGCAAAGGAAACAGGCTTCTGGTGTGTAGTTTCCTTCTATGCTGGCACCAGTCACTGTCAGAGCCATAAGCTCTGCTCCGCTACAGGCCAGGAGAAGATGGGTAGAAGGATAAAGAGCTTTTGCAGAGAGGCTGTTTTTCCTTCTAGTGACATGGACTGCAAGGGAGGAACGTGCCAGGTTGGATCATAGCGTAAAGTGTTATGCACAGCTCTGATTACGAGGGGAAAGGATTCGGTGCTACAGACAAGCAAGGAGTAAGCACCAGTATTTTTGTTCCCCCGGTGTCAGCTACATGCAGCGCTTTTCCTGCCCTAAATAAAAATATTTACAAATTATTTCACTTGGGCATGAAAAAGATCCAGATGTCAAGGAAGTCGATAGAAAGCTGGGAGGGGGAATCAGGATCACTGCTGTCGGAGACGCTTGAACTGCTCCTGGGAGCTGGAAAGGACCTTCCCCACATTGCTGCCTTCTGCACTGCTGACAGACAAGCTGCTCCGCTCCGAGGCTGAACGGTGGGCGAAGAGTAATCTCCCTTCCCAAGAATGTTTGCCCGCTAATCGCAATGCATTATCAGCTAAAGCAGTTTCATAATGAAGCAATAAGACCCAATGAAGTTGATGTTATCATAGGATAATTGGCCATGTCAGGCAGCCAGATGCCTCAAGGCAAAAGCAAAAGCTGTTTAACGTACCAAGAAGGTCAATCAGCAGATAATGTCCATTTCCTCTGAATTTATTGCCATCGTATTGGCCATTTCACTGAAGGAGCTTTCAACAATTTCATCCCTGATGGTATGTATACATACTTGTATTTATGTTAAAAATGCTCCAGGGTTATAACAGCACCTGTGAACTGCTACAGTTTTAAAAACTGAAGTAGTGAGACAGCCTGACTATGGGCTCAGAGAAACCAAGCTCTGAGCGAACAGTAATTACTACAGGAGGGACCAACAAAGGAAGATTCTGAAAGCCTCAACTTGATGAAAGCTTCAGGTAACCAACGCATTACTGCAGTTCCATCCAGCAAAACAAATGCAAGTTGTGCACAGAAACCCACTGCCAGATGGTCACAGCAAGAGAGAAGTCACTGTCCCTAATCCAGCACACCCCCTCAGGGGCTGCCGCACGTGGAACTGTGGGGAGCTGGGGAAAGTGGTCTGGCATCGCCCTCGTCCCATCCTGATACGGGCTGCCACAGGTACCCAGAAGACGTGAAATGCCTCTGGAGACAGCGGCTCCCATCCCAGGGAGATGAGCCCATCACCGCTTGCATCAGGGACATGGGGACACAGGACTCGCTGGGCTGATGTTGGGGCTGTAACGACTGCAGGATCCAGCTCTTGCTAAATGCATATTTCTTATTCACACACATCGCCCTATGGCACTTCCCTCCTTCGGGCTCTGAATTGACGGTAACCACTGCCTGACAAGACTCCGGTAAATCGCTCCCTTCTCCTGGTCTCCTCCAGTGTGTGGGCACAGCCAGGGTGGCACTTTGCAATTACATGTTCCAGCACCGCGCATCACTTGGAAACAGGTATGCATGTGAAAGAGAGACAGTGCAGCCAAAAACCAGGCTTTATGTAGTCATACGAGACATCTGATCAGATTAAACAGCTATAACCATTCAGACAAAAGCCATGTTCCCTCCAACCCAGATAAAAGGGAGGCTGTTTCACTGGATGCCTGGCTGGCACTTTACAGCAAAGAAAATAAGAGCGATCATATCTTTCCATGAGAAGCACAAAGCAGGGCAGGACACACTCCCAGCCAGCTCTGTGAAAGGAAGAAACCAAGGTAGGGAGAAGTGACTTGCCATAGCAGCAAGGAATCTTCAAGCAGATCAGTTGCTAGGTTGCATGCGCTAGCCATGCCTTGCTTCTCAAACCGACCCGCAAGTTTTGGAGTTCAAGCATACTGCAGGAAAGTTCTCCACCAGCATCTCCTCGAAGCTCTCCACACAACGAGATACAGGGTTACTGCTATGGGACTCCAAATATTTGAAGTTTCCCTTCTCACCTCCCTTCCCTGGAAGGGTAACACAGGTCATGACTGCAGATATCAGCAGACCTTGGCATTTTAAACTACAGCCTAAAGAGAAATCCAGAGGTGGTGATGGACTGAGTTGCTGGTGGACATGGGGGCACCTCTCCAAGGCAGGATGTGCCAAGGAGCTTCACCACTCAGCCACCCCGTGTTAGCTAATGCTGGTGGAGAGTACAGCCTGGGGAGGAATAGCAGAGAGATGGGGACCAAAAAGGCTACAAACAAAACAAGTCTGTGGCTCTGCAATGGTATTTCCCTGCCAGTGAAAGTCAGATTTGGAGAAAAATCTCTGATCACGCTTGTTTTTTTCCTTGTTTGGACTTTCTTTTCCCCTCTCCCAGCTGATGGCCAGATGCACCATTTGAAGCACCAGTCCTGGATGTGCTGCACTTGCGCTGACTGCATCGCACACATCTACATTTAGCCAGACACTCCCAAATCCACCTGACACTTTCCCTGGTACCATCCTTCAATGCCCATCACCACAGACAGCCCAAGCTCTGGGCCTGAGTCCCTTCGGTTCTGGCATACTCAGAGCTATCCCCATACACAACAGGCACCCCTTTCCCTCCTGCACTCACATATCTGACCCAGACAAAATCCAACAGGGAAAAGGAAGCCAAGAGTACAATGCTGCTCTCTTTTCCTGACCCTACTTGAAGCTCCCGTAGCAATAGCTCCTGTTGGTCTCCTATACAAATCCTGACCTTGCTCAGGAGTCCTCACAAACTCTCTCCGATAAAACAGACATCTGCTACTGTGGAGCTGGACAGCCAGCGCCCAAGAGCCAGCTCCGGGCAGCCTCCAAGGGACTGTGCAAGAGAGGAAGAGGATTCATCACAGCAGAAGCCAGCATAAGGGCTGCTCCACCCAGGAGGCTGATGGACCCCTACCCCTTTTCCATCCGTATTTTTCCTTCCTGATATGAACAATCTTGAGCAATTCAAAAATTCCTGCAGATAAAGCAGCCCAGAGGCTCTGATTCAGCATGGAAGTTGGATCTTCTAATTGTATTAGGGATTTATACACTGAGTTAGTAAAATACCATATGGCGCCTGTAATGCAGCCTGCTTTTTCCTTGGCAGTCTGTGTAAGCTGCTAACAGCAGACAAGGTCATAACATGTCTCCTTATTGCTGCTTCACATTCTTTATTGTGGTCCAGCTTTACTGCATGTCATCCCGCAGAGAGACTGGGTGTACCTGCTACTCTCTTGCCTTCTCAAAGGATTCCCATCCAAAGACTCATGGCATGACCCCTGGTTTGACTTCAAAGCCATTACTGCGTGTCTGGGTTCAAACCCTGTGGTCAGGCATTGCCCTGGGTGCAAACCAGGTGATAAATATCACTTCCAGTTTCCATCCTGTCTCACAGGGATTCATTGTCTCCATCCTCAGCCACATAACTCCCTGCACATCCTCACTGGAGCTCCAGACCAGCAAGCATGGACATCCTCCTTGTAAGAGATGCTCAGCCTCCAAGGACCCCAGGGATGGAAGTTGCGCTGAATTGTCCCAATAAAAAACAACAAACCTGTCCACTTATATATAGCCCCTGTTTTGGGGTCTATGGTGGCTAGTTGGCCACGTTTGCTCAAGGCGACCTCTGCAGCTGCTCTGTCACCTTCCCAGTGGTGGCAAAATGGATGAACGTGTGGTATTTCAAACCAGACATGCTTCCTGCACCATTTCCAACCACTGCCTATCAAGCCTGATGGAAATCAGTAAAGATGTGCTTGCTCTCCTCTCCTCATTAGTCATTTCTAGCCTGACACAATACACATCAGCCCAACAAACAACGTAATGCAAGCAACCAGAGCACAAATGCATGCTCTCACGCACACTAAACAATTAGATTAAATATATCAAATAAATTAGTAAAATGAATGGGCTGGCCCAAGAAAAGGGAAAGGAAAGGCATGGGAGGACACCTGCTCTCAACCATACCTCCAAATTTCTCTCCCAGCTCCCCTCCAAGCCTACCTTTGCCCACCAAAGGCCACACAGTGTGCCCCAAGGAGGGGACAACACAAGGACTGCGAGCGCCTCTGCCCGCCCTAGAAAGCAGGTTTCCTGTGTAAACCGCTTCTGGCAGCTGGATGTTGTCATCGTTTCACAGGAGCAGAGCCCTTCAGTCCTCTTAAATTAGTCACCTCTGGGTGTCCCTGCTCTGTTTCACCCCCTGACGATGTCCGTCTGAAGGGCAGATGTCACGTGTGAGAAATTTTCCACGTTTCCAGGAGGGGGAAGGTGACTTTATTTTTTTCTCAGGAAAGCAATCAAGTTTTACGGGGAATAATAAGTTTGCTCCAGAAGCATTTTCTCACCAACACACTCCAAGTACAGAAAATAATGACAAAGGCAGGGAGCAACCATTCTGTCACAGCTGCATTACCGGCTCCCAGCCAGCCCCCTGCGTTAACCACATACATTCACTTTATGAAATCACCGCAGCAAGCTATAAATGATGCATGAAAATTAAATGAGAGAACTCCAACCAAGGCATGAATCCCTGGCCACATGGTTGGGTCAGGCTCAGGGAGGGCAGTGGAGGGGCAGACAAAGCAGAAGCAGAGAGCCCCGCACTTTGAGAAAACCAAAACAGCCTCCCAGCACACTGCTTTTGAAAGCCAAAGCTGCATTTCAGGAGATAGTTGAAAGAGCAACGGTTTGGAAGGTATAAATAACCCAGAACAGAGGGAAAACCAAGCTTTGGATAAAGCACAAGGTATGTTCAGGGAGTCCTCTTCTAAACTGAGATTAATTTTAAGGGGAGATATTTTCCATGGCTATGGGTTCGCTTACATGTACCAAAAGCCCTAGTGCAAGCAGGGATGGCACGCAGGACCCAGGGGATGGCATCCAGGATCCTAGGGATGTCACGCAGGACCAAGCCTGGGCCATGCTCTGCCCCAGACTCTGTCTAGTTAAGACTAAGTGACTGCATATGAGCTTAGCCTGTGCCCCACCACTCCTTCTCATCCTTCTTGACAGCCATAGGCATTTCTACTATAGCGCTGCACGTAAAAGCATGAATGTGGGACATTTCTAGAGGAAAACTGTCATCATAGCCGGTCCACAGCTGTCCAGCTATTAGGAATAACCTGGATTTTTCAGGCAACATTTCCAAAACTAGGGGTTGCAGCTTGAATCCAAGCCAAGGTAGCTCTTCGGAGGGCTGCTACTCCAACAGAAAAGCAGCTGCTTACACCAGGATTTAGGGACACCCTCTCCTCACAAGCAGGACTTGCAGCTGAAAGGGAGGTCAGAAGAAGAAATGCCAGAGATTCTCTTCAAGGGTTTATATTATTTAGCATTAATGTCCAAACGGCTGTTGGACAACACATCATCTTCAGAGATTGGGCAGAAGTGTGGAACTCCAAGACTCTCACATTTGCTTCCAAACCTCAGAAACACCACAGCCAGCATCAGTGCTGGCCAGAGAAGGATAACAAATGCTTTGCAAGCACAGGACTCGAAGACATGTCTAAGCAGGGAGCAGAGAAGTGATAAGCTGAATCTTACCCACAAAAGCCTGGAATTCCTTACACAAGCGCAGCTCCGAATGAAGCCAACAGGCTGTTCTCCCATAACATCTGCAAAACTAAATTGCTCTAATTGCTCTAGATGAAATAGCCAAACCTTAGACCCTAATCTGGCTGCCTAATACTCTTGCTTGGTTGAAAATAACTCTTGTGAAAGCAACCAGCTGGGACAGAGCTTATCAGACAGCAGCATGGAGCAAGACGGGTCTCACCCCACAGCCCAAGCCTGGGGGACCCTGCGGGGATCCCTGCTCAGGAGGCAGGGGCTGTTGCTAACCCCTACTGACCTCCAAAACTCCTCTCCCTGTGGCCATAATGAACTCTCCAAACTCCCTGCCTGGCACCTCCTTCGAAAGAGTAATGTTTGACTCGTTTCCTAAAATTGACACCACTCTCTGGCCAGCTGCTGCGGGATGGCGGGTGCAGGGCTGGTCCTGCTGGCTCCCTTTCCCCTCGTCTGACCAACGGATGCAGGAGGGCAAACCCCATTTCTCCCCACTCTAGGCGCTCAGCTGGATCCCTAGAAAATGTCATAACACAAAC
>NW_010232685.1:0-1569 GCF_000690775.1 Eurypyga helias | reverse complement strand
CTGCATAACATGGGTCGAGCCAGACATTCACTGCCAAAGTTGCGGAGCCTGGAGTTACACATCCCAGTAAAGAGCCGGACTGTCAGGGTGCTACCCACGTTGCCTCCCATCAATAACAGGAGCTGACTATTAACAGAAGACAAAACATGATGAAAAAACCTGCGCACATCCAAACAGCAAGGCTGCTTGTTTAGATGCCAAAATACTGACGTGAGTACTGGCTTGAAAAACTCCTTAAACTTTTTGTTGCATACGTTAAATAAACCAACTGCATCCAAAATTCTCATGCATACTTGGCACGCAAGAAGACAACTGCATGTATATAAGAGGGGTGAACCTATTAAAAAAAAAAAAATCCAGATGGATATTAGACTTTTTTGTCAATAATAATTTATACAGAAAATATGCTCTTATGAAAGAAGTATTTAGGAACAATCAAGTATCTTTTTTAACCCAAAGAATATTAAGTTTTCTTTAAGCATTCCAGATAATGTATAGATGAATTATCTAAAAAATAATCAGTTGTCAAAATAACAAAAGAAGTTTGATTTTGAACTTTTTTTCCCCCATGATAAGCAGAGAATAAACTTTCAGCAAACTCTAACTCACAAAGAAAAGGGATAACTACTGATGAAACAGATAGCTTTCTAACTGCTTTTTTAATACTCCATAAAATGTGCTGAGCAGAAAAAAAAACAACCCAAAATCACAAACCAGAGTCTCATCTTGGGAAGTATATTAAAACCAGACAGACAGATACATGCCAGCTTTATTTTTGAGTCCCTTCAAGAATGATTTTTGACTTCCTTAAGCTTTCAGAATGCTCTTTTGCCTCTGTCTCAGTCCCCAGCCAGCACATGCGGTTACATCGGTCACACCAGCCACATCACAAGCTTTAATCCAGGGCATTTGTTCTCAGCTGACGTGCCACATCCCAACATACAAATGGCTTCAGAAAACACAGATTCCCTCTAAAAGCATGTTTTTCTCTCATTGAACACAACTTAGCTTTAAAAAGAGAAGATAGGCCGTATTTTACTGGATCATGGGGAGGGAAGTACTCAGACACACAAGTGCTGCAGGCGCTTTCCCTCCTCTGCTGAGCCTGTGAACGCTCAAGTTTGCTGTCCCAAACGCCACTGCCCCAGCTCTCCCCAGCCTGGCTGCCTGGGGTGCTGTCAGTGCCGTCAGGGGTTCCTGGAAGCTGGCTTGGAATTTGCTGTGTATTATTACTGAACAGCACTTTGATATAAGAAATTTAGTCTACTATTTATTATTCTCATAATTATTTCTATTATTTTTTGATGTATAATAATAATTATTATTATTAAGTAACAACTTGTGCACTTCTGCTTACCACTCTTCCCTTGGTCATAGCACAACCAGAGACAAGAGGCCAAAGGTTTTACAGCAATCCATGGAGCACTCTCTCTGCCACGCTTTGAGCTGTCCCAGGACTCATCCTCCGTTCCCAGCCCCGGTGGAGAGAGCTGGACCATCCCAGCTCCATGTCTGAAATAACCTCCTGAAGGTGCTCAGGAAAGGGATGCTGTACACAGACCCAGAACT
>NW_010232684.1:92943-93182 GCF_000690775.1 Eurypyga helias | reverse complement strand
GCCTCCGACTCCTCCTCCAGCGCCAGCCCCGCGCTCCCCCTGCCCCGGCTTCCCGGAGAGATCGCCGAGCACCTCCCTGTCTCCCGCGGGGGGCCACCGGACAAGTGTTGCCATCATCGCCCCTACAAAACCCCGGGGGGGTTTCGGTTGTATTTTCTAGGGAGAAAATGAGCACGGGCAGGTTTTTTCTCCCGCTCGGGCTGCGGGGCTAGTGTCTGAGGTGGTGGTGTGTCTGCTCG
>NW_010232684.1:77246-92929 GCF_000690775.1 Eurypyga helias | reverse complement strand
GAAGAAGGGCCAAGGCGGCGGGGAGAAGCGCCAGTGGATGCGAGCGTTTGTGCTGATGGATTGAGGAGGTGGAGGCTGCCTGCCCGGTGCTGAAGAGGTGAGTGAAATATTCCGCATTTCTTTCTCTCCTAAATCAGTTTAGCAATGGACCTGTCCCTCTCCGTGTATTTCCAAAATAGAAGGGGACCTCTAAGGCGAGAAGAAAAAGATGTCATTTTGAAACAATAAGCTATGCTTGTGCTGGATGAAAGACAAGAGAAGTGTCACTGTGAGGTAGAAATATTTTGCTGTGCATAGAGAAAAAATAGTAAGGGGAGGCAGGCTGCTGCTGGAGTGAAAATGACCTTCTCAAGGGATACTGGCCTTCTATCAGCTGCTGCTCCAGCTCGATCCCTTTTTCACAAAATTAAGTCATCTCCCTTTCCTAGCCAGGATTGTAACCCATTAATATCCAATACCTGAGCCTTACTAAAGTGCGTTGTGTCCTCTTAATGATTCAAAAAGCCCATTAGTTTCTGCCTAATCTTGGGAGAAGAACCTCCACACTAGGCAGCACCTTCTCCCAGGGAAATGCAGACAGGCTAATGTTCCACCAGAAAAGACTCCTGGCTGCCCAGCTTCTGTAACAAATCCTCCCTGCACCACTCACATCTGCCCATCCGAAGGATGCGTGGCTCTGCGGAGGCTGGATGCTCACCTCCTCGCGTGTGCTCATGCATGTGAAGGAATGGGAGGTTTGGCTGGATTAATCTGCACCTGTGGACGGCTCCCAGCCACAGTTGGGAACCACAAGTTTTTTGGTGTCTTTGCATTTGCATGTTGGGGGAGTGATTTATACACAAACCCCAGCCCTTCAGTGTTAGCTGAGAGAACCACAGACAAATACACGTCAGTTTGATTTTGGGTAGTAGTACTGATCTGATCTGCTTTTGGCTGCTTCACGGTAGAGGCTGTTTAACGTGGGTTCCTGCGGTATGTATTCTGGAGGCTACTGACCTATCTCAACAACGTTTTGCTGTGCCAGATTTGAGAAAAAATCACTAGTTTGCCATTCAGCATTTCTTTATATCCACTGACTGATACTCTTACACCCACGGTCTGATTTTTGCTTTGGCTCCGTATTTCATGCTGTTGTGGGTCACACCCTTCGGGTGGCCGTCAAAGTCTCATCTACAAAGGTTACAACAGCAGGTCAGGTAGAAAACCATGCTACTGTGAACATTTACCTGTGGACCATGGAGGTGTAAAAATGAGTGTGTATTTTGGACTTCCTGTGCTGGTTTAGGGAAAACTGTTTCTGACTTCGTGGACACAGACATCTGAAATCTGAGCTGATGGTTTGGGTGCTGGTACGGGCAGAAATAGTGGCTTTTCTTCAACAGGGCACATATATGCTAGCTGATGAGATCCAGCTCTGCAGAACAAGGAGTGTTTTCCCATTAACTTGGCTGTCTCCATCAAATCATTTGGGTGGAAGCTGTCATGCAAAAAGCACAGATCCCTGCCCTTGGGTAGAGGACATTAACACAGGGTAGGCCTATGTGTCTAGAAGAATGAAGTTCCCGTCTTCAAGAAGGCAGTGATGGGTGCAGCCAAAAGAAAGCATCTTAGATATATGGCATATTTAGGAGAAAATCTCATGATACCACCCATGACCAAAGCACTGACTTGCATTTTGAAAGAAGAATCCCACGTCTGTGTGCATATGCATGCTTAAAAGGAAAGAAAAGCAGCTTAATTCTGCGTCAGGCCATGGAGATTTCACTCTGACAATGGACCTTAGGGAGATGAATAAACTCTGCGTGCTACACCTCCGTCTGAGGATTATGTGCTTGTCACTTCACTGACCACTGGTGAACAGAGCTGAATGACTCTTCTGGAGGCATTACCTGGAATTCAGTAAGCCTTCAGCACCACTCAGTGCTTCAACTACAGGCCTTGGCTTTGAATTTAACTGTTACAGGTAGTTCTGAAGCACCAAAGTGAAAGTGTTCTGGTTGTCTCAGTTCAGATTACACACTGATGGAATAAAGTACATTAAATTTTATGAAACCTAGACAGAACCAGAAAACAGACATTTGTCCCTTCTTAAGGAATCTACCTGCTAAGCAGTAGGGAAGGGAATAAGTAGAGGGATAAGGATAACAGAAAATGCAGTAGACAATAAAAGCTTAAATCCTTAAATGGTGAAGTCAGCTCTTCCTCTCCAGCTTAAGCAGATAAGGATTTTAACAGCAGATAGAGTCTTGGTTGATACTCAGTGGTGAGGTAATATAAGGGAATGTTGTCTTTTTCTCTCCCCCTCTCTATGAATTGAAGAAAAATACTCTCAATTCCTTTGGGTTAAATCACAGTAATTCCACTTATTTCAGAAGAGATTACCCATATTTATGTAACTGAATATGGGAGTTGGACCTGCCTATTTCTTTGTAAAGTTTTGGCCGTGCTTTCACCGGAGTCGTTGGAAGTTTTGTCACTATCAGTGGGAGAGAGCCCAGGCTCAGTAGGAGCAGGCAGAGTTTCAGAGAGCAGGTTCCCCCATGCCCTCTAGGAACAACAATGCTGAACAGTTTTGTAGCTGATTTCAGTGAGGTCACAGTCTCAATGACAAATTCAGCAACTCTTTACTTGGATTACAAACTCTAATTTGTAAATTATCAGTGATTTTAATCATATTCTTTTTACAGAGAACATTCCTACAAATGCTGTTAAGGCTGACATTGCCCACCTTCAGCAGTAACAGCTTACTACACAAGCAATTAACCGTTTTCTTTTAATCTAAGAGAACTTTTAAACCAAAGCCCTTCAAAATCAAAATACTGGCAGCCTTTGATACAATAGTATTATTTATACTTAGTGAGAAAAATTGTTCTTTTTTTATTGAAAAAGAAGGCTAAGTTCCTTGCGATCCCCAAAGTATCCAGAATAAATCCACATCCATTAATAGTTACAACAGATTCCTTTCACTCTACTTGAGAGGACAATTTGACTTATACTTTGTATGTTATATTCAAAGTTCACGTTTTATTAAACTTTCCAGAATCTGAAAGTGGTGATTAAGAAGTCCAAATTTCAACTACCATATTGATGAAAGAATAATCACAAAAGGGAAAAACCAGACCAAAACAACTAAAATTGATTCTCTTCTCCAAGTCCCCTGGCAATTTAAGGTATGTGGAATACACATGACAGAGAAGGGTGGAATTCAGCTTTTGTTTTTTCTTTTATTAAATTTGGAGTTGATACATATTAGCAATTTAAGTTTGTTTAACTTTATGCCAGTGTAATCAAGGACAGAATTTAACCCCTGAAAGCTACAGAGAAAATACTCTTCTCTCTCAACTGTTGCTTTTCACTAACACTGAAGGACACTGGGGAATTAGGATGGAAGGAACAGATTATTGATTTGGGCCATCATTTCTATGTAACCTAGACTTCAAACATTTACTACTATTAAATACATTTAAAATCACAGGTAGCAAAATTTCAGGAGGCAACAGCTTTCCATGTGTTTTTTTACTTCTATAGCTCAGAGCATTATCTGTGGTTCTGCAGGAACTCAGCTCTCCCCAGAATCCCATTTTATTATTTAGTATTGGACATTCAGTGTATCGTTAGTGAACACAGTTTTACCCAACAAATCCTTTTTTCTCTGCCTTTGTTTTCTCTTTAAGCCCCTTATACCAGAGGGCTGTTTCTCCTCTGGACTGCTAAGTCATCACATCCAACAGACAAGTGTGATAACATTTCCAGACAATTCTGTGTTACAGAAACAGCCCATGAAATTACCAGTGATCATGTTGGCCAGTAGAAAAACATAAAAAGGCACATTTGAAAAACTGATTCAAATTCTAAGAATTCATTTTACCCACATACATGAATGATAATGACCAAAAAGTAAATAATAATTTCTTAGGAACTACAATTTGTTAATCTGATATTTTTACAGTACATTTATTAAATAGTAATTCCCTGGCTTTGGCAGTTGGGAAGAATTATTATCACTTTTAGATACCTATAACATGTACATATGGAGTAGTTGTTAAGGCATCCCTTACAGATAATGAAGAGAAAAGGATTCCTACAATGCAATTAATCAGACTAGTTTTTGACCACTGTCTGGGTCTGAGGTGACCTGACCTCTGGAAATGACTGTTTCTCCCTGCTGCCTACAAAGGAAGCACTGAGTGACTAGCTCAGAGGTAGCCACCTACATGCATATGCTAAATCTGGACAGATGAATCCAATTCTTACTGTCTACATTGTAATGTTTAACCAATCTTAACTAGTTAATTATGAAGCTATTTTCATGGTTCACCATAAATATTTGTAAGTAATAATACAGTTACTACTCCCTACCTACCAACCCTGTTTTCTTTGATAGTGAGTAGGCTAGCATGCTGGTTTCTTCCTCTAACTACACCTTAACAACGCTGTTGCACTGTGGAAGACAGCCTTCACTAAACCAGTACAAGTAATCCTAATATTTTATCCAGTTTTTCACTGAACTCCAGGCAGTATTCTAGCACACATTATCAGTGCGTTTCTACTCTTATTTTGTGTGCCTCCTTTCTGTATTCTCAAACCTTACCGAGACAATGTGGAATACCTACATATATCTTCACAAAGTGCATCGATGCAAATACAATTAGGCAGCATATCAAGTGTTGAGGCACAACTACAGTTGACAGAGTTGTGGTGTGGAAGGAAAAAACCCATAATTCAATGGAATTGTAATCAATGCAGATGAAAGCATCACGGCATAGTAACAAAACTCGAGCTGGATGTTAAGCTTGGGGGGCAAGGGGAGGGGCTTGCTGTTTAGATGGGGTATGCACCTGGTTATTCTATTTCTTCCTTTGAAGGAGAAATATCTGTATGATTCAAAAGGATAGTTATGTATCATCTAAGGTAAGATCTTTCTGAAAGTAATACAATTTGAATTATTAGGTTGGGATATTTACCAGCCCAAATCACTTAATCCAAATATTTGGAATGTATTAACAAAATATTATTTCATTTGGATCTGTAATATCCATTTATACATACATGTAAATTAGAGTGTTTTTCAGTTTGGATGTCTTGTGAGGAATGTCCAGGATATTAGCTGTTGACCTTCCCTAGTGTTTATGCTATGAGGGACGATTCAATCCAATACTGTATAAAAGTTTTTTCTATATCATTTAAAGCACTAAAATCCATCAGTAAATTATTGCATATGGTGCCAACCAAATCCATCCTAAACTAGCATATGCCAGAATAAGCACTGTTGGCTGGAGCATCTCTGTACTGCCAGCAGGTTGAGAGTGTCCCACAAGATACTTTTGCTGCAACTGGGTCTCGGCAAGAAGACCTTTCCTCAAGATGCCTTTCTGTGCCTTTCAGCCTTGGCAGAGTCAGGGTGCTATAACAGAAGCCATTTTGTAACAGGCAGGTACTTATATGTTGTTACAATTGCTGAGAACCTCCTGCGCTTTCATTTTGTATTGCTCAGTAATGGTAGAATCTCGCCTTAATCAGGCATCTCAGAGTCATGTTTTTAACCTCTTTTTCAATCCATTTGTGTCCATGAACAGATAAACTTACCTTCATTTGTAATTCAGTGACATTTATGTTGGTATTTAAAATTCTAAGGCTAGCCTACTTCAAATTTGAACAATTGTTCTATTATCATATTGTTTCTGTTCCCAGAGTAGATGTGCATAAGTCCTCTGATTATGTTTCCTGCTGTGAATGTTCCCAAAAGCAAATCTGAACTTTGTCTCCTGACTGTGATTACATAGGTGTGTCAAGTTTGCTTTTTGCAAGCGTGCTCACAAAGAGAAAGAGAATACTGAAAACTCCATGTGATTTTTTTTTTTAAGGGACGGACAAGTTCTTGGCTACTAATTTCAACAAAGTATTAACTCAAGGGATTCACAATTGTTGTTTTAAATGTGGTAAGATTTTAGGCGGACGTCACATCACATGCACATCAGAGCATCTTACTGTATCAGTACAATATTCTTTGGTTTCACAGGTCAAGTAAATATGTAGTGATCTAAACAAATGGAAATATAAGGTATCAACAAGAGGGTGGAATCTGTGACTTCTAGCACTGCAAATCACAATCCTCCATTTTTCCCAAAAGGCCATTCTGTACACTGCGGTCCTGAGCAGTGTGAGTCTACATAATCAAAGTTAAAACACAGATAAAGTAGTAACCTACCACGTAGACAAAGAACTGAATTATTGGTTCTGTTATAGTTCCGTTCTCTGCCAGTGCCTGTGGGTTATAAACTAAAATTAAATGTTTACAGAAGATATTACCCTGGTCTGTGCGAGAGAAGCCTCTCTCCTTGTGTTGTTGGCCTAGCAACTCTACCCTTTTTCCCGCTTCTGCAGTCAGGGAAACCAAGAACAGCCACTGATATTATGGCCTCTTGGGATCATACCTGGAAACTGTTCTAATTCATGCCCAGATTTAGGCAGCTCCAACCTGGCTCTACAGTGAAAGCTGGATCACGAAGAACCATTCCTCCCTATTCAGATCTTAAACTTCAGATCCCCTATTCAGATCAAGAGCAGGAGTGCCTTGAGTTTCTCTGTATTTTTTACTATTTCATGTTGCTTTTCTAGTTGTGTCTTCTGGTGGTGGAAAACAATGAACCCCAAGTAGAAAATACAGCAATATCCTAATTTGGAAATAATTTAGGGGCGATATTTTTTTGTAAAGAATTGGTCTGAAAGAAATGGGTGATGCCTATTACAGCAAAAGTATGCATTAAGGGGAAAGTTGGGACTACAGTCACATGGAACTCTTGGAGTACTTTTAAATACTGTGGACATATTAACAAGTGATGGGAGAACTTCTCAGGAAGCAGACCAATCACCTTCCTTCTTACCTCTCTGAGTAGTTCTACCAATAGCATTATCTTACTTTGAGAGAATTTCAGCCAAGTGAAATTCAGGTGAGTACAAAGACAGTAAGGTACTTTCTCACGATCCTGTAATTTGTATTGCTTCCATACTTTTCCACCAGGCTTTCATAAGAATCAAATGGAAAAGGCTGACAGGTAGAAGTTATAGTACTCCACAAGAAAGGACATATGAGATAGACAAGCAATTAACAATTACCCAGCATCACCTGTAAGACTACCTTTGAAGTACACAAAAACCTGCTCAAGGAAATACATGTGTTTAGATGTTTAAAAAGTAATTTTAGTTGGTATAATCAGGGCAGCGACCAATTGAAAAAGGCAAGAGTTCATGTTCTTTTCCATTAATGGGAAAAAAGCACAGGTCATTGTTCACAAAAGCCAGAGTTCCCATTCCATACCCAGCCTGTAAGTCTGAACTAAAGGGGTTTTATTAGGCTAGAGATGCCTCCCTTCATTATTCTGAATAGGATTACCCAAATGAGCTGACTGGAGACAAGTGATAAGTTTGGTTGTCAGAATCAAGAAAGGCTAAATTTGATTAAAATCCTTAAAGAATGTAGGAACTCCTGCTCCTGGTATGACATGTTATTCCTCCCTTAAAATAACTTGGGAGTGAAAGGATTGAGATACTTTCCTTCCTCTTGCTGTAAAATTATTATTGAATAACACTGTATTTTGATTACAACTAATAAAAATGGCATTAAATTGTACCTTATATGGGCAACAAATATTACAGAGTAACACTAGGTATCTTAATTATTTCCAAAAATATTTTTTAAAAATAGAATTTGAACTTTGTGTCCTGTGATTAATCAAAGCTTACCTATATGACAGTAAGTTTGGATTTTGTATACTTCGTTTTCATGATTTATCTGTCAAGAATTGTTCATCGAACTCATCGAACGCTTATAGAAACAAGTCAATTCAAGAAAATAATAAAGTACTTGTAAACATTTTTTTAAACGAGGCCAGATGGAAAGCTGTCAATCTATGCAGTACCGTTTGTACTCAGCTATGAGATATGATGTGCAAATGGAATTTTTCTTAGACATGTTGTTTAATATTTGTCTTTACCTGCTTTGGGAAGATGATTTATATTTGATGGAGTTACATTAAGAGCATATCAATCTCATTGTTTACTTGGTGTCTGCATCTGTTCTGTCAGAATCATCAATTACAGATTCCATATTTTCTAGGATGTAATTTAAAAGAATATGTTTTTTCAGAGTTATCTAAGTATAAGATCCATATGGAATACTATTTTTCAATACAAATAATACCCTTCAGCTTGTATTAGGATTGTATTAGAAGTGGAGATCAACAGAATATAAACAGTAGAAGGTCAAGATTAAAAGATTTTGGAAAACAGTGCAGGTGTGCAAAATTTCTAGGATTTGGCTCTTCCTCTTATCTTTTACAGAAGCCTTTAGATATTTCACAATACCACAGATGGGAAAAGACAGTTAAAATTGGTTTTGTCCAGGGCACCCATTCACATTACTTCGTAACAGACATGAGACAAATACAAACCAAAATTGTGCCTCATTCTTAAGAACTGGAAAAGAAAAGGTCTCAGAATAGTCAAGTACTGCGAAGTACCATCAGTATTATGATACTCGCAATCTACTGTCTTGTTTTGCTATTTCCATGCTATTCCTGTGTCTCTAAAAGTGCAAAACTACTTAAAACTTCTGCCAGATGTTTCTCTAATGCATGGAGTCTTCAGTGGGCATAGAGGTGACACAAACTGCTTTATTTCTCCTGAACTATTTGCTGTGAAATACTCTTTGGGAGGAGGAGACTGCTAGTAAGTATGTCTGTGAGTGGCATTGCATCTTGATGGGATTGCTGTCAGCTGCAAGAAACTGAAACAGAATTTGAATTGCATTAAGGTGGGTTGGGCTGAAAGCAAAGTCAGCTGTGAGCCCTTAACTCCTTCCTTCCTTTGTGGTTTTGGTAGAGGTGGGAAGATACCTTATTGGGTGTTTTCCTAGAGTTGAGAAATTTTACGTGCCTTGTTTTCTGGAATGTCTGTAGCTTTTTGGGTTGATGTTGGATAATGAATACTACTAAGCTACATCCTGCGGGGAATTTTTCAGCCTTGTGAGGACAAAGATGTAAAAGCTGTTAGAAGTTCCCAGACTGTGTTAGGAGGCAGTACCATGGCCACCTTGTCTAAGTTACAATACTGACTCCGGTACCTCAGTTCAAAAGTCTTGAGGTAAGTTGTAAATGAACCAAGTTGTAATAAAACCCATGCTTTTAAGCACAGTTATCCTGGAAGGCTACAAGTAGTTATCAGGCAAAAAATGATTTGATACTTAACCAGTGGTAGCTGAGAACAGATCACTGAGAATGCAGAACCCCCCACCTTCCCCCTGCTAGCCGAGTAATCTGAGTGGTCTCAGTGGTGTCCTCATACTCTTTTAACAAAGTTTTTGAGTTAAATTATTGTTCTGCTATGCATTGTGGACATTGGCCCTCACGTGGTAAATCTGCTTTGGGAGTTTGGGGTGAATTTGGAAGCTGGAATGCATGCAGCTGCAATAGTTTGTGCAGTGTTTTGACCTAATACGCCTTGCTGAGAAATTTGTGTATGACCTTTCCACTGAGGTGGGGATACATTCTGAGTAACCTCCAGCATACATATTATTTCTTATCCCAGATCCATGCCTGTTTCTCATAATTGTTTTTACAACAGTTTCAACAGCAGATTTTTAGTGAGCAAAAAGCAATAAAATGGTAAGTCACCTGCTTTTTTCCTGCATATTTCTTGTGTGAAATGCAGAATGCTAACTAAAATAGTTAGGAATTCATGGCTTCTTATCATTGGTAAAATGTCATCTTTACGTGCCATCTTAATAGTAGGATACAGTGTTACCATAAGTAACTTTTTCTGGTAATACTAGAAATGAGAAATGAATAACTAAGGATTCATTGCTGAATAATGAATAAGCTAAAGGCTCGATTAGCACCTTTCAGCTTTTAGATAATTTTAGTGCCACAGATATCTGAGTCAAGAAGAGATGTCACTGAGAGTAAAAAGAACAAAAGAGCAACCATTTGAAATGCTGCTGTTAAACCTGCACTGTCGTTATAGTCATACGTTTGTCTCATTCGTGAAAACGAACCGTTTTCAACAGTTTGCCAACGCACAGCTGAAAGGTAACAAAAGACCAAGAAAAATGTGATTGGATTTTGGTTCATTTCTAATAACAAAAATAAATCCATCTACCATTCACCTGTTTCAGGTTGGGGAAAAATAACTATTTACAAACTTGTGTGAACCTGAAAAAGGACAACTTTATTATTGTTATATCACTGGTTATTGTAACTACCCAGATTAAAAATCCATGCAAACTTCCCCGAAAAGATGGACTTACATTCACCAGCCCATTTTGTTACCTATGCAGTCTTAAAATAATGAGTACTGACCAATATACAATATGTACACTTTCATTCTTGTTATAGAAAAAAATCTATTCTTGGAATGATATGAAAGCAATCCACGATACAGACAAAATCCGTATGGCCCTGTGAATATGTGAAGCCATCCTGACTAGGTTTTGTCCTAGTATGACTCAAAATCCGTGTGGCCAAATTTAGCTTCTGTTCTAAAGTGGTTGACTAGACCTATGAACAAACATACATAGTGAATACCAACAGAAGCCAGGCTTGGAACATGCATATGGGGAGGAAATTAATCTTAAAACACGATGATACTTCTCATGCTTCAGTATCCTAGTAATACAGTAATGATGAGATCATATAAAAATGGGGAGCTGAGAGTTAGACTATTCAGTTTCATACCTATTCTTACAAAAGTTTTCAGCTGCAGCTATTCATATACAAGAAGAGTGTGAATCATGCACTAAATACTAAATTTTCATCAGTAAAGCTGTCTCTGTTGCTGGCAGTTAGGTATCCTGCTTGCAGTGTTTTTGAATACATGGTGTTTATTTACATCTGGTTCAAAATTGGATACAGGCTTATTTCAAAACCCACTGAATTCAACTAAAAACTTCCCTTTATGGCAAGTGGATCACAACCATAGCACTTTATAGGGTTTGGGGTTTTTATTCTTATTTTTCCCTTTAACAATGACAGCAGTATTTAGTCTTCTGAGGAAGAACTATGAATATTCTCACCCCAAAGTGTCGCTTACAGTAGGCTGCTGTTTCACCACAACTACTCAAGCAGAGTTCCTCTAGCTCATATTGCAATCTCATTTAGTGCCATGTAGAAATATTCTTGATCTTGGTAGAAAAAAACAAGGTTAAAGATGAGGAAAAGCCTAACATTAAGAAACTTACACTCTCCAGAGCATGAGTGGTGAAAACCACTCTGAGAACATTCCTAGAGATGCCTGCACTGTTGTTCTAACTGCATTCTCTGGATAAATTAAGCCTTCAGTCTCTACAGATGGGTAAACCTGTACCTTCTCTCACTTCATCTGCGACTAACGCTTATTAAGAGACATTTTTAAGTCTGATGAAAGGAATTTAACCACTCCAGTGTTCTCTAATTTTCGATGTATTTTTAACATAACAAGCTTCTCATAATCCCAATAGTTATGAGCCTGCATGAAGTGACTGCGATTCCTCTGGCTTGTGGTGGTGGGTGTGTAACTGCAGTAACTGCAGCTGGGGTGTATGGAAGGTGTGATCATCCCTCCAGAGAGAGGGAATTGGTGAGGAGAGGCTGAAGAGAAATCCTAGTAGCTGCTAAACCTCAAAAAGGATGTTAGGTTCTTTATGGTAGCAGCAATTTGTAGGGTTTTTGTGTTTTTACAGGGGGTTGGGGGGTGTGTTGATGAAGGAAAAATGGTAGCTAAAGAAGTCAGTACATCAGGATACCAAAGCCTTTTTGCTTTATCATTAGTGAAAAAGAACTTACTTTATATAGGTCTGTACAGAACTTCATCTAGATGGCAAAATGTTCTAAAAAAAGCATTAGCTTAGCTTTTGAAACCAGGAGCTAATTAGGCACTGTACAATGCTGTACTTAAAACTTTTCTAATTGCAGAGTTATGTTTTGTGAAGTAGAAGTGTACCTGTTTTTTTGGATTGGGCCCAAAGCCCAAAACCAGAATGTGGACAACTTCATATTCATATTCAGTTTATTAAAAAAATGTCCTTTGAATTAGAGAGTAACTGCTATAATGGCTCAGCTGTCTGAGATGTACCTGCTGAAGCTCTTGCATGCAGCAGAATTGTAAGACTGTCAAACCTTCTGAATTTCAAGAGAAGCAGAATGAGACCAGGCGTAGGCTGCAGCTGTAATCTGTGCTTGGTAGCATACAAGTCCTCTCCCATGAGTCACCCTTTAGAGAACACTGTGGAGTCTGTTTAGCCTCTTGGGTATTTTTTTTTCCCCTGGGCTGTGGTCTAATACTTCTTCCACTCCCCATCTCCCCTTCTGTGGCTAAAATCATGTTTAATTTGACTGGTTAAGATGGAACCTAGGAAATCCACAGTTTTGATGTAGATACCGTCTGACATAGTTCTTATGATTAATTTTATATGTGGCCCAAGGCTGGAAATTATGCTCTACCCTACCTACCAAATTCATCCCCGATAATAGCCTTGCCTCTTAAGCTGACATTCATGCTTGCTCTTCCTTTTTTTGTCTTGTTGTATTAAGAACAGTATTTTAATCTACTTTTTTGTCTTCTTGTGAGGCTGATAACTGCAGCGGGTTTGTGAGGTTCTCTTTGTCCTTCCCTAAATTAGACCATTAACTCATGAGAGTTATTTGCTTTATTATTTCACAGTCCTGCTTTTCTCTCCTACTCAATTTTGACCAGTTTTTGGATGCTCTTCCTTCATCATGTTGCTTTTTCCTCTCATTCTTTCTTAGAGCTACTGTCTCTGAGCTCCCTTATGCAGTTCTCTCTTAACATGAGTCTCCTATACTCCTTTTTGGAGTTTCTCTCATGTTGATAACTTGCTGCTCCTGCATACTTATTCAACCTATGCCTGTTTTTCTGTTTTTCCATTCACCAGTGTTCTTTTGATTTGTTCTCTGTGTAACATTATTCATTCTTTGTTGCTTAGTTCCCAATTTTAACTATCATGTTGCCAGTCCACCTCTTCCATGCTCTCTCTCAGCTTTTCTGTGAATTCAGTGCTGATCACTTCTACTGAAACTGTTCCCTGTATTCTGCTTCCCTCTTCCCAAAGCTTTCTGCTATGCCTCTCATTGCAAGGTCTGTCTTGCCAACTGCCAGCCCTGATTCACCCTCAACAATGTCTTTTTTCTAGCAAAGCCTTTCTGGCAGAAATCTGATGACCCAGCTGACTTGTTCCACCTCTCCTCGTTTCTTTTCCTCACTGTTGTAATTAAGTTCCATATGTGCAGACCCATCTCTACAACTTCTGAGTCAATCCTTTCCCACTGCTTTTTTTCCTTCTCTATACAGACTTCCGCTGATTTCTGCCAATGTGATATAGTAAGATGTGCCCATCTGCTCTCCTCAGCTCATCTCTCCTTTCTCTATCACGATCTCTTCCTTCGTCTTTTCTTGGGTACAGAAGTTTCTTGATTCCTGTGTTAATATACCATTCATTTGCCCTAGAAATCTTACCCAGCTTCTGTGACTTTTCTCTCTCATTCTTTGCCTTAATTTTTACCTCTCTTCTGGTTCTTTCCCTTAAAACACACAAGCGGAACTGCTGTGATTTATTTCTGTATTGAATCTCAAAGATGCTTTCTTATCCATCATCACAGGTAAAACTTGTGCATTGTTTCCATGGTTCTCATTTACTGGAGCATCTTCTCCTTGCCTCTTGTTTGGCCTCAAGCCTCAATCTTTGAGTCTTCACTGGCTGCTTTTCCCGATCACACTAAACAAACTTCTTGTGTTCACGACACGCTTATCTGTACCCAGGCTCTCAGGTTCTTACTATAGAGACTCTGATTCTGACCTCTGATTAGCTTGTACCTGTCACCAGAACAGTCTAAACCAAGCACATTTTCCCTCTCTTATGTGACCTTTCATGCACAGGAAGATAAACTTCCTTTTACAAAGCTACATTGTTACCCTGTTTAATTCCCTCTTTAACATTCTTCTGTTATGATAATTACCAAATTTTCCTTATGCTTTCATAATGTATTGTGTGCAAAAAGGTTGAATGAGTGATAGGAAATTTGCCACTATATTCATGACCAAACCTAATGCTTACTAGCTTTTTTAATGCAATAAACTCATCCCCTTAAGCTCTGTAAGACCCCTGAAACAGCAACCTTGTGGTATATGAGTCTTAGCTCATGAATCACCCACATAAGAATTATAGTAACACTAATGATAAAAGCTAAACAGCCGCTCTAATGAAGACATAACCTATGCTACTGTCATCACCCGAGGTGCTTACAAAACACTGAGTAGCTACTACAGTTTGTTTGTTGCTTTATTACAATTTTTAAATGACTCTGATGTTTGTATGTCCCTAAAGCAGATGCTGTGTGTGTTGTTTCTCCTAGCCCTTGTCTAGCAGCCAGGATCTTCTGCACACCCACTGTTAGACCCACTGTAATATTCTTGTAATATTTCATTCTTTATGGAAGTCTAAAGGTCATCTAAAATGACTGCTGTGGGAGATTCTGGCCACAGATTCATAGAGTTGTTTAAGATGGAAAAGACCTTTAAGATCATCGAGTCCAACTGTTAACTGAACACTGCGAATACCACCACTAAACCGTGTCCCTAATCACCTCATTCCTCCAGGGATGGTGACTCAACCACCTCCCTGGGCAGCCCATTCCAATGCCCAACAACCCTTCCAGTGAAGAAGATTTTCCTAATATCCAACCAGATTTCAATGATTGTCTGAAGAGAATGTTAGTAATGCCTGTGGCCACAGTTTAAAACCAACATTATTCTGTAATAAATGCACTTTAATCACCATACATTAAACAGTAAACTAACTTCTGTGAAATTATTTCAGCCTTGCATTTATACTGCAAGAATGTCTGGGACTCTTTCTGGCTGCTGTTCTGCATTCAAAAATCTGAACTGATTTCCCCATTCCTTACTAGCCTCAGCTCCTCTCTTTCTCAAAAAAAAGAAAGTGATGTCTGCTTACTTCTTCTTCGGTAAATCACCTTAGTGTTTACTGATATATCATACTCCCTCATGCCTTCTCTTTCATTAATGGTGTAAGGAGTGGTTGAAAGTTAAACCCTGCAAAAATAAGGTTTTGTTAAAGTACCGGAATCCTCTGTGGATGTGCATAATCATTAGAAACTGATCACGTTAGATTAGCTGACACTTGTATGACTTAGACGTTTGTTGTGCTACTTGCTAGATTTGTTTGCATTTGCTTTTACACAGGTAAGCGCTCAAAGAGGTGGGTCCCCTGCCTCTAAACTTTCCGCTAAGTGAAGAGGAAGAAGCAATAAGAACCAATAAAGTGGGAAAGCCTAGCTTGGGTAACATTTTTTCTTCCTCTCGTAGTGTATATTCTGTAACACTGCATAGACTATCAGTCCTGAATTAATCAAGATTGCTGGCTACTATAGTTAGAATTGCTGTGGAAAGCTTGCTGTGACCTTTTGAACTTCATTGTACACTCTGAAATTAGGTATTACTGGGGAAAAATTGTATGTTTCATCTGGCTACTAGGGTGTAAATACTGTAAAGAGCTGAGTGAGATTAGGCTCCTAAAGGTCTGTGTGTGCGGGCTGGTGGTGGTGAAGCTAAATTATTAGAGTACTGGTACCACTTGCATTTGGGGGAGAATACAGCTTTGTGCCTACAATGCC
>NW_010232684.1:56902-77215 GCF_000690775.1 Eurypyga helias | reverse complement strand
TGCCACTACAAGCCAAGCGAAAATCCTTGCTGCTAGCATCATGTGTGCACAGGGTCTATACTGACTCTGCTAGTAACAGCCACTGGCTTTATGCTGGAGCCTAGGAGCCAGGTCCTTTCAATAAAATCTTGGCGGGGGGACGTCTTTGAAGGCAGATTCTGTAACTGCATTCCATGAAAACGTGCCAGTAGCCAGTGCAGCAAGAGACAATACTGGGATCTTTCTTAGGGAAACTTTTACAATAGAATTGTGTTGTTGTAGTGTTGTTATCCTCCCCATCACAATTACTTGGGAACGTGCTGAGAAAAGGGAGAAGTGTTTATGATTGCTAACACGCAGATCAGTTTCAGCAAGACAGAAGTGATGGGTAGGGGCAAAGTGCAAGCCTAGCTAGGAAATCAACAGTGACAGGTTTTACTGGCTATAGAAGTATGGAGAGAAGAACGTGCTTCTCAGTTAAATGGGCTTCAACAGATTTATATAATAAACCTGTGTAGAGTTTTGCTCAAGCATCCTTCCAAATCAAAAAATGATATTTTTGTCATTGATAATCAAAATAGATTGCTGTTAGCTCAGGATTTGAGGCATGCTAATTTTATCTTGTACAAGGGAAGAACCACCCATTTTAATCATGACAAAATAGCCCATGTATATTGTCAGATTTAACAAATATATTTTCTTAACATTTGAGCAGCTTCAGTTGTCAGTAGAAGGCAGATGTATTAGTTTAGATGCACATATGCAGCATAATCTGGTCATTCCAAGAAGATTTTTTTAAACCGAGTTGAGAAAGAAAAGTGTACAGTGAAAGGAAGCAAATAGGGCTTTCCATTAGAGCAACTGAAAACACTTGTTAGAAACTTGCAGCCAAGAAAGGCTTGCATTTTTACTATGAAATTTGATCTAAAAAACCAAGAACAAATTGTAGACTGCCTTATTTTTTTAATGTGTTCCAAAAGTAAAATCAATGAGAGGAAGTTCATCTTTTTACAGCCAGGACAGTAAAATGTAGTAACATAATAGTTTGTCAAGTCATTCTTTTCCTGAATTTTAACAAACAGCGACTGTGAACACGGAAGATGCTTTTCAGTGCACGTCGGAAAACTTATTTAAATAAATCAAGATTGCTTAGTGTAGCGTACTGTATGGAAATAGTATCTACTACTCTGCTTTACAAAGCCATAATACAATCACCTCATTGTTTTCCTACTTGAAATAGTGAGATCCAAATAACATTGCAATATAAGCAGTAGGAATGACCAGAAGCCAAAAAATGGAAATTCAAAGACTCATTTACACAGTGCTTACATACTCCTGGTCTTCCCTACAATACAGAGGTGCTACTCTATCCTTTCCTGTGTTAAACATATTAAGGAATGGCAGGCAGAATAGTTGATATGTAAAACACTGTGGGTTATGAACGATGCATCTGAATGAGTGGTGGAAATACGCAACAGGAAATACTCTGCAGAAGGTACAAGTTGTGTGAAAAGAAAAAAATATTCTTGAAAGTGATTTTCTACCAAACTGTCATAAGCAATTGTTGAAGCCAATAGCATAAAGCTTAAAAAAGGTCTGTTTATCTGATATGGACATAAAATCCCCACATTTATCACTGGTGCATTTTGGAAGGAGTATGTATCCTCCTGCTTCTTGTCTCCAGCAAGCCTCTCTGTCAGGATGAAACTTGAATAATGAGAGGAGACGGAGACCCATATGAGCTTCTTGCAAAATTTTTCATCTTTAACCTTGTGGTGTGGAAAATGTCACAAAGATTTTGACCAGTGGTCTTATCAGTGATATGAAAATGAAGCCTCCAATGATGAGGACTTAAAGGAAACCCACTTTTAGATGTTGTGAGCATGTCAGAGTAAGCACGATTAACGGGGCCAACTCTAATTTTCATGTAATTCAAATAAGAACTTGGCCTGATATCTAATAGAGTAATTTCATTCTCTCTGCATGGCTGGAAAGTTACTCATTAAGAAACTGCTTCCTCAACTCTTACTTTTCATCTTCTGTGACCATTGGAAAAGGCCAATTATTTGAAGAAAATATAACACCTCATTTTGGAGGGTTTTTCTTTTCCATATCTTTGATGCATTAGAGTAAGTAAAATTGTGTTAATTACCATTCTATTAATGTGTATGCATTTTAGTTTTCTGCTGATTAATCTGTTCTTCATGTGCCAATGTCCTCCTGATGTGCAAAGGGAAGTAAGATAAATACAGTGCATATTAAGACTCTTTTGTAAGGTTTTAGACCAGGTAATAGAAATGCACACTGCATTTGGGAGAAAGGATTCAGATATCTTTAGATTTAAGGTACCCAAAATGCTTAAATTACAAGCCTGCTCATACACTGCGGTCCATACAGGCAAAGATGACAGACAGCACTCTGAATTGTCACGTAGAGGTGACTTGATGTATTGACTAGATACCATGTTTAGAACAACTGAGATTATCTTGGTTAGCTTTTGGAATTGGTTACCATAAAAGCCCAGTTCTAGTTAATTAATTTCACGCATGTGGATTTGGGATGGGTTTACAGGCAGGTGTTAAAGCATGGAGATTAAAAGAATGTAGTGAGAAGGCAGATTTAAATGGGAGCAGGAAAGAAGAGCAGAATGGGTATGTTAGTAGTGTTCTGGGAAACTAGGGAAAGTGGGAATGAGTGAGATACTGAAGCACATTTAAAACAGCATACTTAATTTACTGATTTTTTTTGAGTGTTCACTTCTTTTGTGGTCAGAGTTCCACTTACGGAATCTTGCAATTGTTTGCAACAATCATCGATTCATCTTTTCCAACTAAAATATAATGGTCTCCTCAATGCATCAGTACCAATCCTGACCTATACTGACTCATCCTGGTAGCAGTGAATTTTATCCAGGTCTACAGTGGTTCAGCTATGTATCCCTCTTAAGATGGGTTAGAGTTAGGAAGGGATTTAAAGATAAATATAGAATCAGTACAAGTATTTAAGCATGAGTGATTGCAAGCTCAACTGTCCCAGGCTAACGTCCCAGGAAACTTCAGGAACGAACACATAAAACTGTCATCCACTGACCCTCTCCAGTCTCTATACCTTTTTTTCTGATGTTAAGGGATTAACAATGATGAACAATGATTGCCACAATTTCCAATTGCATTGGAAAGTGCTGAAAAGGGATCCAGAATGTTATAAGAACCTGCCTAACGGCAAGAAGCTGCCAAAGGACTGTAGACCCCAGAGATGGATACCAGTGGGGACTTGGATCTGAAAGCAGCCACACAGACTCTACCTTGCCACTTGTCAGCCCATCTTAAATTAGAAGAGCTCTGTAAGTGAAGTTAAACATGCTCAGAGAGAAAGCTATACAAAATACAAAAACTAAGATTAGGATGGCCCACTGTGACAAAAATTTAATATGCAAATAATGGAAAAATGGTAATACATCTTACTAAATAGATGAGTGAGATCATTACAGTTGTTTCTTCCACCTGAGGAATGAAATCCTAGAATTATAATTTATTTCCGCTCCCTTCTACTCTCCCAAATAAATGTTCTAAGAATTATGTTTTTTCATGTAAATGTGAGATGCTAAGAACCTTAAAAAGCTGAACTTTTTTCTTTATTTTAACCATATAACCCTTCTTCAGTACTGCAGCTGGTGTAATTGTCCTTATCTGTATCTGTGAAGCTCCTGCCTTGAAGTTTTTTATGCTGTGCTATGTCTCAATTAACATTATTTAAAGGTTAGCTAAAGCTATTATTTGACGTAATTAATTTCTGCTATGGTGACAGCTACTGGGAGGGTAAAGCAAGATCTCACTGAAATCCCTGGCTGATAATGACTTGGCAAGACAAAATGAGTTTAAATTCTCAACGATAAAACAGTATCTTACAAAACATGTACTGTTAAATGTATGTGCATTTATAAATACACATTATACATTAAAAATAGAAGTAATTTAAATATAAATTTAATGTTTCTTAACCAGAGCTGTGTGGCCAAGTAGGAATGAGACCCATGCCATCCTGCTGTATCTCTATGCAAATGAATCTTATACTGGGATGTAGATGCTGTGGGGAAAGGAAAAATGCGTATTGGTAAATTCATTGTTCCATTTAAAATACTTAATTATAGATACTTTTGGAGTGCTGAAATGTCTTTTGCCCACAAAAATTTCTGCTGTGATGCTTAAGAAAGAGAGAAAGCAAAGTACATGAGGTTGCAAGTAGTTGTAGTTGAGTTTTTCTCACAAAAGCTAGAGGTTCAACACCTGGCTTGGATCATTCTGTCCCTCTCCTAGTAGTGTGGAATCATCCTCTTTGATATGTATTTTAATGCTTTGACACATCTACATTCAAATGCTAGTAAGTTCATGCAGGAAAAACTTCCAAAGACTTGTAGAAAGTCTTTGGAATGGAATTTGGGAGTCTTATTAAAATGTAGTAAAAGTTGTATTTTTTCAGAAGGCTCTGAAATAGTCTTAAGCCTGTGAGGGTATCTCACTGGCATGTTGCTTAGTTGGTAAAATACTCACTGAACACCCTCTAAACACAAGTAAACAGCGATAAAGTTCCCAAAGTTGGGCTGGGGTCAGCATACGATGAGGAAGCCGTGACATCTGTGATTTGCTGCCCACTGTGCTCAGAGCTTAGTGGGAGCAGCAAACCCTCAATAGGAAAGAGGCGAGTTACCACCAATCAGCTGTTAGTAATGTGTTTTCCCTCTGTGAGAGGTACCTGCTTCCCGCTGTTGCCTTCTGCAGAGTTCCAGCTAGTAGGCTTAACCCCTTATTTGGGAAAATGTAATTGCTCTAACAGCCACTGACAAGCTGTCGGCCCTTGCTTGGGATGGAGTTTCCTACGCTTTTTTACGGAACGTTCACCTTGTATTCACTGTTAACTTCTACCGCACCTCGGAAATTTCTGTATTAAAAATGGAAGAGAAGAGGCTTAACAACACTTTGCTTGGCTATAGCAAGAAGCTTCCAAAGTTTGTTGTAGTAGTGCATCACTTTCTTGATTAAGCAGGTAGTATATTTAACAGTACTGTTCTCCATGGGGAAAGAAGATCTGTTACTGTATTTGGCAAAGATCAGTAACTCTCCCTTTTACAAAATCATGGAGCAAAGTTAATCACCTCCTTTTGGTTCCTAATTTATTTAAATGTTCAGTGCAAACAGAAAAGATGAAAGAAAACTCAGGAGGACATCTGTCTGAGTACAAGATACTGATATAAATAGACTGGGAAAAGTAGTTGTGAGTCTGTTTCGTTTTCTGCTTAGGAAAACCAGTCAGAACAGGACTGCGCAGGAAAAGCATTGCCATAGCTCTTGCTGAGGGAGAAATTGGGGCACAGCTCAGCACTGTTTGTTTTCATGTAGGTTTAGATAATAAAACACAGAAGGCTGAAAGAGAGATTTGATTTACTGTTGTTCAGAAACCACATTTTCTTAGGTCTGCAAGTTTCAGCTGTCCCTATGTTTTTGCTAGGCTTTTAGATTTTTGCTTTTCTTCACATGTTTTTCCATCTGTATTTTCTGTTTGGGATAATAAAAGGTTTAGAAGTCTAGAAGAGGAGGAGAAAGTGAGTGGTTTGCAGCAAGGAAGCGGAGTCTCTCATTTCATTCATTTCTTTTCTCATTGTTTGGCAGGTGGAAAGCACAGATTTACAGAGCTGAACTGGATCAGCTGAAGAAGTGGGGGAAGAGAAACAAATACAGCACCATTGAAAAGAGCTTCAGCTTTATCTAGCAGCATCACCACAGCAACCAGAAAACACAATTAAAAGACAAGTGCTAGAGCAGAGAAGGCGAAAGTGCAGCTCCTTACCTTTGGACAGAAGGCAGGAAAAATAATTATGCAGAACAGAAAAGAGTATTTGATGGATCTAGCCAAACTGTGGAAAAGGGAAGTGTCCCTTCATTAACAGGAATGTGCCACTGTTTATGCACTGGAAAGGGGAGTGCCATGAGATCTGCTGAAGAGACTATTTCTGTGGTTGCATATCTACATGTGTTTGCACCCCTGCTGGGACTGAATTAGGTGGTACAGGCATCTTGGACCATCAGGTACTGGCTAGCAACTTTTTTTTTGTCCAAGGCGTACCTGGCACAAGAACTGAAAGACACCACAGATCTTTTTCAGAGACGCAAAGAGAGTGAGACAGTATCCAGTCTTTCCCTTCTGTAACTGCCTGCTATACCATGGGATGTCGGCAAAGCTCTGAGGAGAAAGAGGCAGCGCGGCGGTCCCGTAGGATTGACCGCCACCTGCGCTCTGAAAGTCAGCGACAACGAAGAGAGATTAAGCTCCTTCTCCTGGGTACCAGCAATTCTGGGAAGAGTACTATTGTAAAGCAGATGAAAATCATTCACAGTGGTGGCTTTAACTTGGAGGCTTGCAAGGAATACAAACCTCTGATTATCTATAATGCAATTGACTCCCTCACACGTATCATTCGGGCTCTAGCCACCCTTAAGATAGAATTTCACAATCCTGACAGAGCATATGATGCTGTGCAGCTTTTTGCCCTGACAGGCCCAGCTGAGAGCAAAGGTGAGATTACCCCTGAGCTGCTGGGAGTCATGAAACGGCTCTGGGCAGACCCTGGCGTGCAGGAGTGTTTTTGCCGCTCCAACGAGTACCACCTAGAGGATAACGCTGCATACTACTTAAATGACCTAGAACGGATTGCGGCGCTGGACTACATCCCTACAGTGGAAGATATTCTGCGTTCTCGGGACATGACCACAGGGATTGTAGAAAATAAGTTCACCTTCAAAGAGCTGACTTTCAAAATGGTGGATGTGGGTGGACAGAGATCTGAACGCAAAAAATGGATCCACTGTTTCGAGGGGGTTACAGCAATAATTTTCTGTGTGGAGCTGAGTGGATATGACTTGAAGCTGTATGAAGATAACCAAACAGTAAGTGTACCTTCTGCTCCTTATTCTCTTTCCTTCTCTTCCTTCCCTCTCCTAGTGTTTGGCCTTTTCTCCCCCATCTCCCTACCCTCCCAAGGGTAATCGCTGAGTTTCCAACCCCAAATGTGATTTCCTTCCCCTCACTCCCAATCTGTAGTCCAAAGCCAGAAGTTATGATTCTTTTATTTGCATTGTTTCCCCCAATGGACAGATTTATTTACTTACATATTTAATGGTACTGTTGGGAAATTGAGGTGCTCTTCACATGACAACAAATTTTTTTTTTCTTTGGTGCTGTTTGGCTAAATGTTTACCAGGTTACGCGTTACTCCAAACATCACTTAAAAAGGCAGACAGTAGTGACATCCTGGGATACAGGGATGGTTGATTTGGAAACCATGTTTTGCAAGTCCTGGGAAATTTTGAAGCTAAAATAGTAATAAGTCACAGTTTTCTCCCTATTTTTTCCAGGATTTTCAATCAGAATTTGGCAAGAAATTAATTCAATAATAATGGATCAGATATTTCTTAAAATCAGTATGGAACTTTTAAATTTAAAATTGTATCTGTCTGTTTATGTGTCTGGTTTGCCTTGTTCAATGAATAACTATTCCTGTTTGATTCTCTTTAAAGCTATTAGCTTCTGGTTTTCACAGCACGCAAATACAGTAACTATGGAAAATATATGAAGACTTACGCATAAGCAACTACGTGTTTGCTATCATGTTCAGCTTGCCTGAGTTAACCTTTATAAGGTTTTATTTGAACATACTTTTTGACAGCCTCGTAAAACATGATGCTGAAGAGATGGGAGTTTGTGGGTAGGAACAGATAACGATTCTATCATGTAATGGTTCCTAAACATGCCGTATCTATGTTTGAACACAGTTGCCTTTCAGCAAGAATTAAAATCTATACTGTCAAATTGCAAAGTTAACCTTAAAATGCTTCTTCTGCTCCTGTACTCCCTTACACATCTTCAGTTGTTTTGCATTTTAGAAAGCTTGTTCACCAATATCTGTTCCTGGAGTATTCCAGAAGACCAGAATCCTTGTTCTTTTACAGCAGGTGCATTACATCAGTGTTATTGGGGAGGAAATTTGTCCAAGAAATGATGAGATGATGTTTCAGATCTAACTGGATCTCATTAGGTATACAGAGGGGGATCTTTCAGCCAGGTCTAGTGATGTGGTTTTGGCAGTCCTGTATGGAATAGGATTGATTACTAATCAGCCTTAACCATTGTTCTTTATCAGACACATCCCCTTACCTCATTTATGTGTAGTACACACATCGATATTAAAGTTTCTTTATGGAGTATCTTAAGTCAACTGTAGTATATCGCACGTGTAAGTGTAAGAGCTGTGTCACCTGTGTCACATCCTCTAGTGCTTGTATGGGTATGACACCACTTTATATGCAGCTGCCTCTTTTCTCTTTTTGCCCAAAATAATAATGCCAAAGAACCCTTGAAACTCTCACAACTGGTTACCAATTCATATAGACTTCTCTAAAATGATGAAGTGGGGGAGCAGGTGGGGAGAAAGGGGAATTTCCCCCCCAGCCCCAGTGGAAGGGAGCACTGCAGCTCTGTGTAAGCTGTCTGGTGCAGTGCAAATCTCTGTTGTGAATTTTCTCTACCTTGAAAAGCTCCATCACCCTGTCCTGGAGAAGGGGCCAACTGTGACCTTCCTCACGGTTGTTTGTTTTGTACTGGACTTGTGAAATGTCAACATAGTTGCATACCTCATTTTTTTTCCTTAGAAATTGTTTATTCAGAGCTCCTGTGCTCTTTAAAGATGCCAGCTTCATGGTCATGGTTTTGATAATGACTAGAATAGCTGCAGTGGCTCTAATGGCTAAATGTGAGTGTGTCCCCAAAATTATGCATGTTTTATATAACACCTGCTGTTCACCAGATCCCTGAGGCTAGGTGAACTACATCAGTACCGGTAACAACTTCGGTGACTTCTGTATAGTCTGCTGTTTATACAATGTCACTTATCATAGAATCACGGTACAGATTAAAATATTGTCAAGTGACCTAGGGGATTCCACAGCCTTGGGGTAGGGATTTATAGCAGGAAGATGGAGAAACTCCATGAGATGGAAGTGGTTAAGAAAGGAATTCCATAGGTGATAGTTCTGACATATTTTCCAGAGTCTGTATCAGAAGTTGACATCAATCACTGGGGTAGAGTTGGAGGAAGATGCTAATATTTCTTTCCAATTATTATAACTCATTTGTATTTTTAATTCCTTTGTCAGTATTTTGCTTGCTAAGACAGTTTCTTTACAAAGGTTTTTCTTACTAGAAGTAGAAGGGAGCGAAGTGATAAGTTTGGCAAGCGATTATACTCTGGTTTGAACCAAGACTACAAAATAGTTTCCAAAAGTATTCCAGTTGTTTTACAAGCTTGTCTTGTATGGCTGAACCCCTTTTGCATGCACTTTCTATGATTCTTCTAGGGAAAAAAAATTATGGTCAAGACTATTCACCTAAGTTGAATTTTGGTAAAACTTTTCAGAAATACTTCAGTTTTATTGCAAATGAAATGCATATTATGAGTATTAAATCTTTTGCAGAGATCTTTCTTATTAGAAGGCAGCTAAGTGACAAATGTGAGATACAGTTATACTAGGTCATGAGAAATATCAGACCAGGAAAAAAAAAGTTACCTAATTTTTAGTAGCTTGGTCAGGTTTGTCTAGACCTTTCTGTTGTGTCTCCATCACTGGCTCCATGTGTCTGAGGATATTCTACAAGTATGGAATCTCTCTTCAATGTTTTTTATGCTATTTCCAATAATACTTGTTGGCACTGTTTGAATTGGCCCTTTTGTGTTGGTATACCTTATCACACATGTAATATCTCCCTATTCTTATTGTCTGTAGTGATTTTACAGCTTCTCCACTGCACTTCCCTTTTCTTCTCTGTATTACCCTGATTCACCAGTCACTGTCCTTACGCACGGACACATCATATTTCATTATCTGGAGATTCTTGTCTTGGCATCAGTGCCTTCCTACTGTAACACATTTCTATATCTGATTTTTGTTCAATAACCTCCTTTTGACATGAAAGAAACATTGCCCCTACTTTCTTCTCTTCATTTTCAGAGACATTAGGACAAGCATATCTTATTTATATCTAGATCTTGACTCGGAGTTAGTTGCTTTCTTGTAATTCTTTAGACATTTCCTGTCTTGCTCTTCAGATTTTAAAATCAAAAGAACTAGCCCAAAGGGGAAAAAAAATCAATATACTCTGGAAAATCCTATGGACGTTGATTTTGATTCTAGTATCTAGAATCAAATAAGCATCCAGATTATTTCAGAGTGACCTTGCACCCCAATTTACATAGTGTTTTAACAAACTGGAGGGCTAATCTCCCATGATTTCTTTTCAGTTCTTTTCTGCACTCTGATGTGCCTTGGTGCTACTGCTTGTAGAGGGTACTCAGCCCTGAAATTCAGGCTTTTATCTTCCCCCAGTTAACAGTTCGTAGATCTGGCCAAAGCACTGTTTTGACCTGTATGTTCAACATACGTGATATTGAGTTGCTTACTAAAAAGCAAGATAGTGAAAACTAGCTTCCTTTCCTTTTTTATTTCTCCACCTTGTGCGTTTTCCTCTCTCAGTCTCTATAACAATATTCTTCCTGCTTATTTGCAAATGTGATCTGTCTGTTTTCATTTCCAGCCTTACACTTTTTTTTCTACCTAACATGTAATAAATATAGCTTTATTTTCCATGCACATTGTTAGTATGATTCAACCAGGTAACAGCTGCCTCTTATTTCGACACGGCTGCAAAACTGATTTTTACAATACCTTTGGAATGCTATTGATTTATTACAAGATTATTTATGATGAGCACTCTAAGAAGGATGTGTTAGGTTTTTACATACCTGTGCTGATTTCTTCCTTATTATACCAAAAAAATTAATTGTCTTTAGTTTTCATGGTCCTTAGCAGCTGATTGAGCCATTTTATTACATATTAAGATGTCGTCTCTGGCCTTTGATAATGTTAAATTATCAAGTAATCTTTTTCTTCCTTCCTGTATGTTGCATCCTGCACTTAGGAGTTTCCTGTTAATATCGAATTGTCTCATCTTTACTTAAATTTCTCATTAAATTTATGTGTGCTAGAGAATGTTAAATAATCTGTACTCTCTCACACCTCTCACCCTGAAAAGGAGTCTTGCAGGTTTTTTGCAACATGTATGTATGATTGAGAGTTCCAGAGGTCAGTAGTTGCAACAGATTCACATGGTGCAGGAGATACCAAGTAAAGGCTGTACACATCTGCTTTTTTGATACATTACACTAGTTCCATTATTTTGTAAATATCAATGTTAAAGGAAAACTTAGGTTTAGATAATTTTCATTCTCTCTCTTACAGCCACTGCAAGTGAACAGAAAAATTACATTTTAGGGGTTTTTGAGGCTTTTTTTTTTAGTTTAGCATCTTGTTAAAAGGAAGATGCAGATGAAAAAGACAAAATACTGCAGCAAACAGTTCAGGCTGCAGCAGGCCTCATGCTAAATAAATTCTTGGGGTCATAATGGAACCTCTCACTTATCTAATAATAATCTACCTGGAAAACCAACTGTCATATGCTAATTGTATGATTTTTGAACAGAAATCCTGTTTTGGCCAGGAAACTTTTTATCAAGTAAAAGAAATTTTAAACTTTTTTTTCCCCCCCCCCCGAAACCAAATACATAAGGAGCTTATTTGCCTCTCTTGATACTTCAGCTTGTTGAGAGTACAGTGTATTAAAACTCTTATGGCATGCAGCTGTTTTCCTGCAGTACTAATAATAACAGTCAGGACAGTGGAAATTGTGATACATGTTATACATACCCCTTTTAGCACCTGTTATTATCAGTGGTGAAAAAACAATATAGCAGCAAACACCTTTCTGACAAATTAAGTCTCTTGGGAATCTGAGGAAAAAGCTCGATCTAAACCATTCAGGTGCCCTCACTTTTTATGAGGTCTTTCCATTTCAAGATATTCCATAGCAAAGTTTTTGTTGGAGAACAGCCTAGATGATTTCAGCGCTTGTGTGTGTAGTATTTCAGCACCGCAAATGGAATCCTAGCCTTGCCTTCTTTTACTTAAGAAACTAATATATATGTTGCCTTACCAAAGTTTAATTTCATAGAGTGATATATCAGGTTTCCAGCCTGAAGACTTGTACCCAAGCATATATCTTCTAAAATATGTTAATATAAGCAAAATAATGATTATACGTAAAAGAGAATGATCAGTCAATTCCCAATTTGCAATTCTTTTTACTATATATTATTTCAAGTCTGAAGGTTTAGTTTGGTCACATTGTTCACTGTAATTGTATGCTTCTGATATGGATATCCATGCACAGAACACACGGGACAGCAATTTTCTATATTTCGGACTTGTTGACATACCTTGAACTTCATATTCCATGTAACTTCAGATACTAACAGTAACTCTATACATAAACTAATCTGGCTATATGTTCACTAAATTACTTCTTTTAATTGCCAAAAAAAATATTCACCAATATGATAATGTATTACACTGTGGAATATAAAAAGTATACTCAATCTGATTATATGGTTTGATTGAATGAAGATGCCAGTATCAGATTATAAAAGCCTGAGAAGTTTTGTTTTGAGGCTTATCTATATAACTTTAGTAGAGTAATTCCTACAACCAAGCTGTATGTAAACCTGAAGTAAGACTCTCTGTGGTATGCCACCCCGGGAGAGAGTAAGGGAGCCCAATTAGCCTTATAAACTAGCAGAGATGCTGGAACAAAGAAGGAAAATCCTTACTGGTAATGCAGCTTCAGAGTGAGTTCTAGTGGTGGTGGATTTTTCAGAACTTTGTTCCATTATTACAAGTCTATATTTTAGGTAAATACATTCTTCTATAAGTTCCACCTCCCTAGAAGCACAAGTATAATTTGGCATACACCTGAGCTTTCAACACTGCTGGGATGGCAATCCAACCCCCCTCCAGGATGTTAGACACTTCTTCAGTATGTATTCCCAAGAAATATTTTTCAGGGTATCCAGACTCCTCACTGACTCAGAAGGCAGCTGGCTTTGTTTGATAACATAAAAAACATTACTAATGGGAATTTATTCACACGCCTTACTCCTAACGTGCGAATTTAAAAGGCTCCCTAGCTTAGAAGAACAGGGACTTCAGACATAACTCCTCTACCTGTGAATGTAGAAAGACACTGTGTCCTGAAATGGAGGCTGACAGAATTTTTCTGGTTGCTGTTATTTGGTGGAATTGCTGCCTTACTGTTTAGAGAGCAAGAAAACAAAAGGTTGATCTGAAATCTCATTCCTGAAATGCTATAGCACTCATAGTTCTTGCTGGCTAGTGGTCAACTCATTCCTACAATGGTAATTTACTAAAAGGATCTACTTTGGAAGTTGGTAACAGAAGAAATGGTAAAACATTTGACAACCTTTAGCAAAGAAAATTGTGTGGCAGGAAATGAGAAAATAGTAAGTGGTCTTGAATACCAAAAGCCCTACAAGGTTTGATGAGATTAATAACAAAGAAAAAGCAAAATAGCGAAAGAGTATAGCAGGCAAAATCATGTATGAAATCGAAAAATACAAAGTACCTGTTTTTGAGAAGCATTACAAGTTGAGTACCAAATACTTAATTGTCACGTTACACATGTTTGAAACAGTTTTCAAGAACAGCTTTGTTGTTAGTCTGATGCATGCACAGGTCAAAAAAATGGGAGAAACTAGTAACTTGTTATTTATTATTTTGCATCTATATATGCTGTTTTACTGCTCTTTCAGCCCTTTTCATGAGGCAGAGTAATATTCACAGTTAGGAGCTTATACTTTATTCAAGGTCTCCACATAACAAGGGAGGAAAATCAGCATAAACCCCCAAAAATTTGGCAGACAGTCACATGGGTAAATATATCTCTAACTTTCAAATTACTTGACCCAAGTCACGTAACACACTGGACACAGAAAGAAGAATACACAGTTCACCTTATTCAAAGGTGTATGGGTAGAACCAGGATGTAGAGACTTCCTGGAAAGCATTCCTGGTAACAGTTCAGTGTATGATAGTTGGAGTTACAAACTCCATCAGAGCTCAGGCACTATTATTTGGCTGCCAGCGAGTGAGCTTCAGCAAGCGAGATCATCAGAAAACAATTCAGGCATGTTACCCTCCCTGTTCTACCAGCTCCTGTAGCTCACTGAACAAACCTACTCCTTGGTCACCCAGGGGAATGTTCTGGGGATCATGGGCACCGGCAGAGTGTTCTGCTCTGCTGCCCCTTTCTTAAGTATGATCATATCCACAGAAAAGATGTACTACTGTATTGTTAGGAACTGTAAGGCTACACTGACTCAAACCAGAGTTAAGGTAAAAGCAAAGAGTTATTTGTAAATGTGGAAAATAGAGAGCAATATTTGGAACATGTTCCTGACCCCTGCTTGAGACTAGGGCTAATGTTCACTAAATTGGTGTCTTTCTTAATTTCAAGTCCTCCCATTACCTGATCTTATGCACAGTATAAAGTTCTGACTCTTCAAGAACCGTGACAGGTGGTTTATCAAAGATTGCAGTGTCATCACGTTTTTGTATACTTAGATGATGCCACGAAATGAGAACTTGCTCAAGCAAATAAACCATCAAAACACAATGAGATAATACTATGAGCTCATCTTCAAGAAATTGCTTAAGCTTTGGACTACATGAAATTAAAAAAGGCTTTTCTTTAATGTCATGAATTCGAAGGCACATGTTAGGCATTGATACAACAATGCACAGTAAGAAAAGCAGTATTTTCACAGTTACATGAAAGAGCAAGGAGTACTGCAAGCCAAGTGACCCAGAATGCCGCAGCATAAATGGTCTAAAGGTGTGTTTACTAAGACTTTGGTCACCTTGCAATTGTTGACATGCATACAAGCCACTTGCATACTCATTCCCGTTGCAGGCAGTACTGCAGTTAAGCCAAGTGGTGGTAGTGCTTTTGTTTGTGTAAACTCAAAATTCCTTACATTGCTTACAGTATCACTTTTCTGTTTGATGTATAAGTATTTCTGTATAGGCTGATCAAGAGTAGGCTCTTCTGAACAGAAGTCGGGTACTAGGAGGAGAAAAATCACATGCAAGTAAAAATAATTTTATGCTTGCATTACAGTGTTGCCATTCCAGCAGCTTTTTTAACTAAAAATAATGGCATCTAATACTGAGAACACTTAGGTAACTGCCATTTTTCTAGCAGTGAGAGAAGGCTTTTAGAGGAAGTTTAATTTCTTTAAAGATACTGTTAGACATTTCAGTATCTTGTTGACTCATTATCATACAGTGCACATACCAGGAAGAGATTTTGGAGTTGTAGCAGCTTGGTCTATGAAAATATCAACTCAAAGATCAATAGGAGTCAAAAAAGCAAGCGACTTGGGGAAGGACAAAGGAAAAATTAGAAACCAGGATAAAACACAAAGCACGCCTGCTTTCAGAATGCTATCTAAATTTTTGTTTTCCCATTTGGAAGAAAATGCATTCGAATTAAAGCAAGCATGACTTAAAGTACAGAATATTTTCAATAAAAATGACAAATAATAGATAGGGACCTTTTCCCATAGGGAAACAAAGATGATGTACAAGGCAGGGCAATATGATGGGTTTATAAAATAACAGCTGGCATACAGAAAATTGATTTAGAATCATCATCTATTGTCCCTTTTGAGAACCAAGGATATTGAATGATATTATTAGCCAAGACATTTAGCACAACGTAGAGGTAAAGGCAGTGCAGGTGTACACAATATACAGTGAAATTATGGAGCTTGTTGCCTGAGTACGCCATGGTACCAAAACTCTGCACAAGTTTAAAAGGAATAGAAAAAACTATGCAAGAAAAATATATCAAGACCTGTTAAATGTCAAGATAGTGGTTTTGACTCGGAAGTTCTGAGTTCTGATCTTGAGAAGCAGGGATAAAATACTAGGGAAGTATTTATGTTTCCTCAGATGTTAATTTTCTTCCCCTCCCCAAATTATTTATTATTAACCAGTGTTAAGACATGGGATTTTGGGTTAGATGGATCTTTGTCTTGGATGGCTGTGGGGGGTTTTTTTCTGATGAAAAGTAATGGATGAGACAGTATGTGCATGTGATACGGATTTTTTTTTTTTTTTTTTTTTTTACTGTGTGCTGCCAAGACTGAATACTTAAGCCTGCTTCTTGGGATAGATTTTTGAGTATAAAAATGCATTTTTAAAGCTATTAATAGGCTTATTTAAATTTTGAACCTGTCAACCAATGACAGTGTCCCCTGATTATACTTCAAAATTAGCAGATGATGAATAACTCCTCTACTCCAATTAATTTAGTTCTCTAACTCCTGTCACTTATTTTTTAGATATTTAATCTTCATACTGTCCTTTCTTTCCATTGTTAAGCTGATTGAAACAACTTGCTTTCAAAATACACAGTCCAGTCATTCTTCGTGTACTTTTCCTCATTATTTACGTACGGGTCATATTTTACTTTACAAAGAGGAACCAACCCCCAACCCTTCATCAGTAGAAATAAATGATTGATAATAGTTTAGCAGAATTTAGCATAAAATCTGTGTAACAGAAGTAGCATCTTTAGAAGCTGGAAGCCTTCAGTCCATCAGTTACAGGGACAAAGCTTATGACTACACTAATTTTATAGAATAACATGATGGTATGTCATACATATGCTACATTTACTTCAGGACAGCCTGGCCTTGAGCTTTTTTTTTTTTTAGAACCCCTCCAGTTTAACAACCTTATGTTCTCTTCCTCTACTGTTTCCCTGGCAACATGGCATGGTAGAGTGTCATATCAGTCGACAGCGAGCTTTGCTTCAGCTGTGTCCTGCCAAAGCTAGCAGTGTTTCTAGCAATCTGAGCTTTCTCACTGCAACTGTGACATAGCAGTGAGAGTTTCTTCCATTAATATTTGCCCAAACCAGATGGAATTCCACTGGTGTAAATGTTCGTGCACCAGTGCCCTGATAATACTGGCTAGGGATGTCACTGGACCTGTCAGAGTAGACGTGACTTTTACAATGCCTTTTAGTATTAGATAGAGTCCAACATTATGAATTCTCCTGGCACTGACACAGAAGGGGATGGTTCTAATAGCAGCTTGCGTTGTGCCTTTGCCGTTCTTCATAGATCAAATGAAAGCAGTAATTAGAAATAAAGAAATAAAACCCCAACAACCCTTAACATGGAAAAAGGAAAACAATCAGAATGAATTGGCAGTGTGAGAGCTTAATAAAGGAGGTTAAAGATATGTTAAAAAAAATAAAAGGCTGACAAAACTAGAGGCAGTGTGGCTGTGTCTAAAATGTCCTGGAGGCAGGGTTCTGCAGAGCATCTGCCTGTCAGTGCTATCCAGAAATCCAGACTGAAACTCACAGCATTTAAAAAGGTTTCAAAAGGTTAATTTGTTTTGTTTAGATAAAAAGATTGCTAAGGACCTGCTTAGTGTATAAGTACCTGAAGGAGAAGAAAATGCTCAATATTTAAAGAAATGCGTAATTTAATGGAGAAAGGCAAAATAAGAACAAATGAGCAGAAGCTAGGTCAGATAAATACCACCTTGAAACAGCTGCCTATTTATTTAAGGGAGGGGGCTGAACCAGTGGAACCAGCTTTTCTGGAAGACACCGTTTAGTCCAACAGCCATCCTCTGCTACAAATGGCTGGGCTTAGGACAGGGAAAACCCCATAGATGGAAATGACCATAGTTGTGATAAGTGGAAGGTAGACCGAAAGTTCCAGTGATCACAATACCCTCAGTTTAGTATTTATTTATACAGAGATAAAAGTCCAAATTATGGATTTGTTATTTTATAATTTTTTTCCTGCTAAATCCTTCCATTTTATGATCTCCCATCTTGATAAAGTAATTCTGTGTGTGGGTTTTTTTCTTTTTTCCTGGAAGCAGCATAGAATATGGAAAGCAGAATTACATGCATTTGGTGAAATGCATATTAAATGCATATGTCAAATTATATAAACCTGCTGAGATTATCTGTAAACTCATCACTTAGGAAGAAAGGGGAGGTCTCATTCTCTTCCTACTGCTTGTTCAACTCTTCAGTCAGCTACTGCTACCTCTGCTGCACGCTTCTACGCCATCATTTGTGCCAGCTCTAATGCTCCTTGGGCCTTTGCCAAGCAGGTGTAATTCAAACCTATCAGAAAATTACACCGTATTTCAGTGTGGTTGAAATTTCTGCTGGAATCCCAATATATCACTCACTGAAGAGTCCAGTGAGCTCCAGATCTGTGTAAGGCAAACAGTAGGATTCCATGTCCAGAAGCAGAGGAAAATCAAAAGGTAGATGCATCAGACTTCCTTATTTTGATATATCAACTGCTAGAGCAGCTAAAGTCATCCTATATAACTAAACCTTATGATAACTTTTGTTATCTGTGTATTTGGAAAAGTAGGAAAGTTACACTATTGTAACAGGGAAGACATCACAAACGCCCATATGTGCATTTGACTGAATGGTAGGTTTTATGAGCTACTCAGAGCACTATTACCAGATGGGAAATATTAATGGGTTTATTTTTTATTTTATTTTCTTCTACTTTTTATTTTCTTCTGTAAATGTCAGAGCATAGGGCAACAGGATATGAATAATTTCTTCTCCAAATGCAATCACTTCAAATGCTAGAATCATAGTGCTTTTTGGTGACAGAAATTAGATTCTCAATTTCTGCTATATTTTTTCAGAGATGAAACAGATTGGGATACATGGTAGGATGCAGTTAAATTTAATTCTTATTCTTGCCTTCTCCCCCATTGCAGTATTTATTAGAAGCTGCTTTTTGATGCTCTTTTTTATGTTATAATGTTTATCACAGTTATTCACTATCATAGAAGATATAAGAACAATGGTTCAAAGATAAGGAATGAAAAGCTTGTGCTTGATAGAAGGATAAGAAAAATTGTCAGAAATACTGAACTGCATCAACTGCCAATGAGATGATAGAATAATCAACTGTAAATTTCTTACAAGTGGATTAGAAAAACTCTCAACAAAGAATGGTGTAGTAAACAGTGCTGCAAAATACACAATTAGATTATGAAAATCATTGTAGTCATATCATCATATATGTGGCTTAATATTTGAAGTCTTTGTTTTACTGGGGAATAAGTACTGGGAAATTCTATAGAATCCCAGGAGATTGCATTGTAGATGCTGATTTCATTTTAATACCAATGTTTTTCAAATACCAAAGTGAATGAGGATGTTATTACTACTGATCTTAATATGAGCAAAGCCAGGCTCCACATTTTAATTCTTTGTACTTTGCTTTCCTGATTAATAACCCTGTACTTCTGTGCTCTTTGCATTCATTATTTGCTGTGAGGAAATTGCAAATTTTTATTAGTACTAATTTTCCTTCTTAATCCTGCACATTCTCAATTGTTTTCTTCATTGGTAAACAGTTCCTGGATGGTATCTTGCTTTCTGATGCATAAAGTTGACTTTCCTATTTAGGAACCAGATTCATATGCATTTTCTTGTATTGCTCAACATATAGGCTCTTGTACAATATAAGAGAGTGCAGGCTTGTAGGATAGGGATTTAAGCTGAAGCAGGGTGTAAGATAAATTAAAGGAGAAATTGAACTATCACATAATTCCAGAGAAAACATGGAGCCATCAGCTTTAAACATATTTACAAAGAGAACAGATAACCTAAATGCAGGATTGCTCCACTCTGAAAGCAGAGAAAACAGCTTCACAGAAAAGTACACTGAAAGAAACCTATGAATTCACAGTCTGACAACGTATCATTTCTATGTATGATGTAAGACTTTCTATGTAAGTTTTTCTTTTGGTGATCTGCATATTATTTCCTCTGCCTCCTCTCTTCTATTTCCCATAGTCTTCTCAAAATCCTTTTCCATTGAACATGTTCATTATCGATTATAGCTTACTGGCTTTATGAATAGTTTCCTTGTACACAACAAACTTCTACAACCAAATTCTGTAGAGCCCATTAGGCAAAGCTTATATAAATCTCTAAACTGATATTCCACTCTTCCAGTTACAGAAATCATATCAGTTACCAAAAATATCTTCTATATCTTCTAAAACATTATCTTCTAGTAAGGCATGCCTGACATGAACCATTTAATTTTTTATGTAAAGAAATTGGGGGGGGTGGGGGGGTGGCAGTGGAGGTGATTTCACTGTATGCAAACTTAAATGTGCAAGAAAACACCCCAACACAAAAACCTGAAAAAGTTTGATTTTAGATCAAAATGGAAATTCGATTTTAATTGATTTATTGATTTAAATTTATTTAAATTGATTTAAATCAAACCAATTT